>NW_021319892.1:153161-188636 GCF_001605985.2 Dendrobium catenatum | reverse complement strand
CCGCCATAAAACCTTTCTTCCTCTTAGAAATTCTCATCTTATGGAACACCTCATGAGCAAGAAGAACATGATCAGATATTGATCTACCATGAAGGAAAGCAGCTTGTTCTTCAGTGATACAATTGCCAATAAAATTTTTCATTCTATTAACAATCATGGAGGCCACTAATTTGTAGGTAGTTTGACACAAACTTATAGGCCTAAAGTTGGATGGAATAATAGGATTTTTAACTTTAGGGATGAGAACAAGAAGAGTATCCTTCCACTCATTATGCATGATACCGGTTTTAAAAAAATCATCAATGGCTTTCCATATATCTTCCTCCACAATCTTCCAATAAAACTTGAAAAAGGAATTAGTAATACCATCAAGTCTAGGGGATTTATTGTTACCTTGTTTGAAGACCACATTGATCAACTCTTCTTTTGTGAATTCCTCATTATGTAGCTTGGAATTTTCCTTTGAAATTCTCAGATTTTCTAGACAATTAGGCCACCCCGTCAGCTTGCAACCCCGAGCTATCCACTTGTCCTGAAAGAAATTGTAAAAAACAGTTTCAATTTGCTCCACATCTTCAATAATAGTCCCTTGTTTATCTTTGATTTTCCAAATCCTGTTTTCATTCCTTTTAGCTGAAGCATATTGATGAAAATATCGAGAATTTATATCTCCATATTGCTGCCATCTGATCTTCGCCCTTTGATTCCACCAAGTAGCAAGTCTTTTTAAAGTAACATTAAGATCATGGACTTTACTCCTCAAGGTTTTCAACTTATCAGCCGTTAACCCTCCATTTTGGGTTTCTTCAATCTGAAGTTGCAAGATATCCTGCTTCAATTCCTCTTTAAAAGAATTAAGTTCTTTGCACTTGTTTTTATTCCAATAGTATAGAGCTTTTAAAGATCTCCTTAGCTTCCTTTGGAGGATTTCAGCATTAGTACCAAAATCCATCTTATTCCAAGCTTTTGAAATGATGTTCCAAGTGGCCGGATAGGAATTCCAAGTATCTTCAAACCTTAAAACAACAAAATTCTGCTTTTGGGGTTCCACCAAACTGATGGAAATAGGTGCATGATCCGAAGCAACTCTAGGCAAGTGATGCACCTTAGCCATTGGGATGTTTTGAAGAGCTTCAGAATTTAACAAACACCTATCAAGTCTCTCCCAAATTCTATAAGTTCCATCTTTATTATTACACCATGTATAACTTGGACCCACAAATCCAATATCATGGAAATCATTGTTCATTAAGAACAATTTCATATCTTTAATACCACTAGAAAGATGAAACCTCTTTTCCCCTCTCTTATCCTCCATAGAGAGGATGCAATTGAAATCACCCCCAATAATCCCTGGATCATCACCAATCATACAATCTTCAACCTGTTGCCAAAGGGACTTACGAGTATAAGCAGCATTACCTCCATAGATCGTAGCAATGTTCCATTTTCCCATATTATTGACATTAAGAATTCCCATAACCAATTGGGAAGAGTGGTTCAAGACCTCAAAAGAAGCAGTATCCTTCTTCCACATCACTAGAATTCCACCCGAGATACCAATAGCTGGATGATGAAAATAATCCCAATCATTACCAATAATCTGATTAATGTCATTCCCATCAAGCGATGACATTTTGGTTTCAATTAAACCAATGAAAAAGCCTGTATTGTCTTTCACAATCTCTCTAAGATATAGGGAGGTCTCCTTCTTTTTAGCCCCCCTACAATTCCAAAAAATAAGTGAGGCCATTAAGACATAATAGGGGAATAATCCCCCATTATTTTACTGTTTATTTTAATCCCTCTCCTCTTTCTTGGATCAGCTTCCATAGGTCCCAATGATCTCAATTCTTTGGCTAGTTTTACTTTACCAGAATTTGAAATTGAAGTTAATTGATCTTCAAGATCTTGAACAGCAACTGGAACTTCAACTTCAAGGTGAACGTCATTTCCATATTGATTCAGAGGTTCAGATTTCTCCAACATCCTTGCCTTATCTTTCTCATTCAATTCCCCTTCTTCCAGATCGCCTTCCAAAGCTTGGAATTTATTCAACCCAATTGGTATATCCTGTAACAGAATTCCTTCCGAATTCATATTTTTTCCGGGAGTTAAGGACTTGCCCTGCTTTCCTTCTTCCTCTGTAGTCTTAACCAGCTGTTCCACAATTTGATTTTGCTTATTTGATTCAACAGGTCTAAAAATCTGTTTATTTAAACTATTAGCTCCACCACCTCTCTTAGTATTTCTAAATCTTCTGTCTCTGAACTTAACATGGATCCAAGGTCCATAATCTTCACCTTGCTGCTTTAAGCCATCTTCATTTACAGCATATGTTCGTTTCAGATTTTCCACCGGTTCTTGTACCAGTTTTTCCTTGACATGAACAACAACTGCTTCAGGACAGAGAGCTTTACTATGTCCGAATTTACCACAATGATAACAGAGAGAATTTAGTTTTTCATATTCAACTCGCTGAAAGGTTCTACCATGAATCCCTTCAATCCAAACTCCCCTAGGAAGTTTATTTTCTATATCAATTCTAACACAGCAGCGTGCGTACTCTCTTTTGCTCCATTTAAAAGAGTTCCCATCAAGCATCATAGGAGTTCCAATCATGGAAGCGATCATGGGAATATTTTCTTCATCCCAACAACTTAAAGGTAATGCAGGGAACCGAATCCAGACCGGAGAAGAGATACCCTTAAGAGAATCAGTGGAGAATGAAGATGACCATCTATCCATACCTATAATATGATTCCCGATATACCAGGGACCTCCGCTTAAAACTTCTTCCATTGATTCCATGGTGGTAAACGAACACAACATTCAGTTACATCCCAATGTGGTAATATAAAAGCTACCAAGCTTGCCCCATTATCTTCTGAGTTCTTGACTACAAACAGAGAACAACATATTTGATCCCAGTACCTTGACAACCAGTGACTTCTTTAAAGCCTGAGAATTGGCAACTTCCTTGTCATTATTGAGCTTTACTGCAATTCCATCTTCAGAAAAACAGGTAGAGCTACTATCAAAATTCAACTTGATATGCTGCATTTTTTTCCATGCCAAATTAAACTTGTTTACTGGTACATATTCAACATCCTTCCCCATATCTTCTTCAAAAATCTCTCCATCTTGATCAATCGCCTCCGTAAGATTCTTACAGACCTGAACCTGATTCTCTTGTTCATTCAACCCAATACATTTCTTTACTTTCAGAACAACATCAGACGACGCAGCCTGCTCTGTATCAAATTTTGAAGGAGAGACCGGAATTGTCATCCCTCCATTACTCTGATCGATGAGAACTCCTTTGCCCTTCCCCTCAACAGTTGGTTCAAATCTCATCGGAGGCCTAAAGCCTTCTCTGATCACCAAATTGGATGAAACCCTAAAAAGTTCTTGATCCAGCGAAGCAATTCGATTCTTTACAGATCTTTGATCAATAGGTCTAAGAGGAACACTGCGATTGCCGGCAAACCGCTGCCGGCGGTCCGGAACCACCATCCTCACCAAGACGACTCGATCACAAACAACCGCAAAATTCAAAAATAAAAAACCACAAACAGTTTCTCTCTCTAGAAAATCTCACCGTTTCTCTCTCTCATATATGAGTAAACCAACGGATTACTTCTCTAAGGATGTAATTAACTAGAATGACTTGCCTTTATAGGAAACTAATACCCCAAAAAATAAACCATATATTTCTCATTTTAGGTAGTAGAAAGTCTTTTGATAACATAGACATTTTTATAAAATTCTATTTTACTTTTAAATCTATTGTAGAATACAAGTTTTATCTTCAAGATGTTATATTATTTTTTATGTAGAATTTGATCAAAAAAAAATAGAATTTTTAAATCAATAGTTTATTTTTCACACAAATTTTCTAATGACTTCATCTGAGTAGAATTCTTTCTCCATCATTAATAGTGGATTATATTTTTTAATATATTGGTAGAATGCTCACATTCTTTGTAGGCAATGACTACTTTCTTCTGTTGGACATAATGTTCATTTATTACTTGAATACATATTGCCAACATCTAAATTTTAAAAACCCCCACCAATCCCTAAATATGTGGTTTAAGTTCTAAGATTCTCATAATGTTTAAACTTAAATGATTTTTAATATTTTAAAATATCTTATTAAGTGTAAATTAGAAAAGTAAGGCTTTTAAATTTAAAAATTCCAAAATCTTTTTTAAACTTGAACCTCCTATAAGGCCTAAATTTGATATTTTATGTCTTAAAATCCAAAAATTCACAAAATAAAATCATTTCAATCAATTTTAAATCTTGAGAATCCTATCATGCCTAAATTTTATAACCAATATTTTGAATCCTTAAAATACATCAATATAAAAATCACTCCAAAATCCATAGATCCTAAACCACTTATGAATAATAAATTTGTCACTTATTCTTTTAAAATCACAAAAATCTTAAATTAAAATTTAATCTTCGAAAAGAGCCTCTTAAATTCAATTTTGTAAAATATTTTCCATTTTAACACACTTTATATTTACATATCCCTTAGAAGATAGATATCTCTAGAAGGTTGAGGTCCACTTTCCAAAAATAAAAAGTTTGCAGGAATATAATCAATAGTCAATAATCAATTCAAATTTTAAGAAGCAGAAGTTTGACTCAAAGTTATAAGCTAGTTATAAAGTTAGGTTCAAGTCCTATAGTGAGCACATGTTAAGTCTAATCGATCAAATACTATTCATGTGATAGAAAGTAAGAAAGTTATTTGGTTGATGAAGACACTGATAATTAGCATCGAAGGGGTTTTAAGACCTACCTACAACAACAACAAGATCAAGCCTTTATCCCACTACGTGGGGTCGGCTACTTGAATCATTTTTCTTCATTTTGTCCTATTAAAAGTCTATTATAAAAAAATGATTTGAAGCAATTGGTGGAGCAACAAGAGAATGAAGATAAGGAATAATTCTAAGGGAGTTCATTTGTTTCAAAGGGTAGATCCTATCTTGAAGAGTAAGATGTAGCCTAACCTCAATTATAAGAGTAGCACTTGATTGAGATTCTCTTAAATAACATTCATAGATATGTAGCATTCCTCACAAATATTTTCACGATCAATGAATTTGAGAAGTTAGTAAACTTAGGCCTCCAGTCTCCAAGAAAAAAAAAAAGCAACATAAATATCCTTCTCCTAAAGGAGTAACTGGTGGTGGATTTCAAGAAGGGAATACCCTAAAAGGTCATAGAAAAGAAATTGGTAGTTTTTCAATAATCGATAAAAGACAATAATAAATGATAATATAGGATGAAAAGTTTTCTCCATAGAATTATCATCATCATTAGAAGAAGCAAAAATAATTAATGAAAAAGAAGGAAATCCTAAAACCTTTTTGCAAAAGAATGAACCAATCTTATTCTTTCAAGAAAGAGGTAGTTAAGAAGATCTTCAAGAATTTGATGAAGAAAGTGGACCTCTTAAATTTAGTCCAGGAAGCCAAAGGGAGTGGATAGGAGTATTGAACCCAATTGTTTCCCACAAAATATCATGATTAGGCATATGATTGAAGACTACTTATTTTTGAAGGATTGGTTGGAAAGAAATTGTGAGAAAATGTTAATGAGTACCTAATTGTTTTGGCTATGAATGTATCAAGGTTATTTATAATATTCCTTTTAGTTCTCTCAAGCTTTCTCAATTAAATGATTAATGGAATATTTCTTTATCCTATTCATCTAAGAAACTTTTGAATAAATCTTAAGAATCCCTATAAGTGCTCTAGAAATCTTGGAGACCTATTATCCAGTTTGATCCATTAATTCCCAAGTGCTACTTGTGATGATTTAATATTTGAATCACGTAGATGCCCAAGACAACCAAATTTCAATAATATATGAGAATAAGAAAAGAAACCCATAAAAATTAGAAATTATTCACTATGGATGGTGTGGTGAAGCCCTACATCTCTCTTACTCTGCATGGCTTTAGTTTGTCTCTCCATAAATAAAGGGTTCAATGGAAAAGGATTATCTATATGTCTTTTTATTCTTTAATGGTAATGATCTTAATGACTTAAATAATAAAAAAAATAATAATAACTATTAAAATTAAAGAGTTGTTAATTCTAATGAACTTAATGAATCTCATGAATCTACTTCTAATAAGTGGCCCTACTTTTAATTTTTTAGATACAAATATTACCATAGAGGTTAACTTATCCAGTTTTAATTGTTTAATGAAGGATAAACCAAGTAATACTGAGGATCAATCAGACATAACTTGAATCTCTAAATTTGAAGAGATTATAAAAGAAAGCATTCATAGTGGAAAATTTCTACCTTCACAAATGACATCCAAAGATAAATGAAAACACATAATGTGTGTGTTTGTGTGTGTGTGTGTGTGTACAAGTTTGGATAATATTTTACTCTGTTAAGCTCTTATTAATTTGAGTGTATTGATCAAAATCATAACTTAGAGAACTGTTACTTATATTAACAAGGATACCATTAAGCTTATCTCAAATAAAATACTGTTTCTTGGTTTTAAAGAAAGATGTAAGGGCCTTAGGCTCTTTTACAGTTTTACTAAAAATTGGCAAATTAAAAATTAAAATAAAATTTCAACTTATAAATTAAAAAATCTCCTTCAATTTATCCTAACGATTTAATCATAGGAGACCCTTTCTTAGGAGTTAAGACTAGACATAGAATTAGGAAGGAGATTAGCCACATAACATTTATTTCTATGGTAGAACCTACTAGTGTTGATTAACCATTGAAATATGAGTATTAAATTATGGTCGTACATGAGGAGTTGAATCGATTCATAACAAATGTTGTGTTAGAATTAGTGCCTAGACCATTTGATCAAACTGTGAAATAAATTAAATGAGTGTTTAAGAATAATTTGAATAACTATGCATGAGTGGTAAAAACAAATCAAGATTGGTCGCTAAAACATATAATCAAATAGAAGCTATATACTTTAAAGAATTCTTATTAGCAAGATAGAAGTTTAAGAATAATTTGACTATGTTAAGCTCTTATTAGCATTGGCATGCTTTAGAGGTTTCAAATTATACAAGATAGATGTTAAAAGTACATTTTTAAATGGAATAATAAAGGTAGATCTTTATGTAGAGCAACAATTAGAGTTTAAGAATGCATCATTTTCAAATCATGTCTACAAAATCAAAAAGGCACTCAATAGACTTAAACAAGCACCTAAAAAGTGGTATAATAGACTTGTACATTCCTACAAGATAATTCATTTATTAAAGGGATAATAGACACCACACTATTCATTGAGAAAATAGGAGAAGATACTTTGATTGTTCAAACTTTTGTAGATGATATTATTTTTGGATCAATGAACGATGATTTATGTGAATTAATTTCATTGGCAATGAAAAATGAATTTTCCTTCTTTTAATTGCAAATTGCATTTCTCAAAAAAAAAATGAAAAATGAATTTGAAATGACTATGATGGTAGAGTTGGCCTACTTTTTAGGGTTTAATATTAATCAAATGAAATATGGAACCTTCTATAGTCTAACTAAATATATCAAAAAAAAAAACTCATTAAGATTTTTGATATGGAAGGTATAAGCGTATAAATGCCCAATCATTTGAACTTCTATATTAGGCATGGATCCAAGTGGCAAGCTTATTGACCAAAAGAAGTATAATGGGTAATAAGATCATTATTATATCTAAAATATAGCGGACCTAATATCATATTTAATGTGTGTTTATATGCTAGGTTTAAAGTCTCTTTGCTCTAACGTCTCTTTGCTCTGAGGCGATTCCTAGACGATTTAGGGATTCTTTCCGTGCGTTCGTGTTTGGCCCTCCTGGCTAGATTTTTTTGGCTGGATCAGTTTGGATTTTTTGCTCTTCTCCTCTATATCTCTTGCGTGTTTTGATTTGTTTTCTCCTCATTGTGTTTTCATGTGGGGAGATGACAACCCCATCGTCATCTTGCCTGATTTCTTCATCTTTTGATGGGAAAACACGATCATTCAAGGAGGCTCTTGCTGGTGGTAGTTCGTCTAGTTTGAAACTGAAGTTTGTTCATTCGTCTTTTAAGGGTTGTTCGACCCTTCTTTTTGAGGACTCAGTTGTTGATCTTTTAGCTGCTCCTTATGCTTTTACTTTGTTTGGTAAATTTGTTTTGAGGAGGCCAAATCTTTATGTTATCCGCAAGTTTTTTGTTAACCTAAAGCTTACCGAGTCTTTTCATTATTGGTTACTTGATCAAAGGCATATTGATATCCAATTGTCCAATGACCTTGACTATAGCTGGATCTTTGCTCGTCATTCCTACTATATCCAAGCTTGTCAAATGCGGTTATTAAAATGAACTCCATATTTTGATGTTAGGAAGCAATCTCCGATTGCTCCAGTTTGGATTTCATTTCCTAATTTGCATTTGTATTTTTTAAAACATGAAATTTTATTTGGTTTAGCTTCCATTTTCGGTCGTCCCTTACAGACCAATCAAGCGACTGCTTCGATTTCTAGGCCATCAGTAGCTAGGGTTTTTATTGAGATAGATGTTTCTAAGAAGCACCCAAATGAAATCTGGATTGGTTTCGAGGTTAAAGGTTATTTCCAAAAAGTGGAATTTGAAAATTTACCTATCTTTTGTTCTTTTGTAAGATGAATGGTCATGCTATGAATGAATGCTTTAGGAAAAATCCTCGTTTACGTCCTGATAAGAAGGATCATCTTGATGGCCCTTTGAAACAGCCCTTGGAGACTCTTCATACTAAAAAAACCTTTGCAGGATGGCCCTTTGGTTAATGCCGGGGAGGATAATCTTGATGGAGTTATTGCTTTTGTCCCTTAAGAATAGGAAGTTACTCCTTTAAATAATTTTTTTCTAATGATTTACTTAAAGTTACTTCTAGTAATTGTGAGAACAATATGGATAATATTGTGCAGAATATTGTTATTTCTCTTCCCTGCATTATCAATCATATTATAACTGAACCTAGTGAACTTGTGATTACTAACCCGATAAATGTTCAAGTTGCTGACACGGTTTCTAATGTGCTATTCAGTTGGTTAGCACTGATGGTGATAAGAATGATAATTCCTTAGAGGATGGAGAATTTGTTTCCATGGGACATCAATTATTGCCTTCATCCAGCACTGAAGTTTTGGAGAAACAGTCCTTTGAAAAATGGGAAGATTATGGTAGGTTTATGGAGGATAATTTTCCTGATTTACATAGCAAACAAACTAGCAATGGTAAGACTCCTTCAACCTCAAATTATATTAGTGACACTCTTACTGATACTGATGATGTGCTTACTACGGCTAGATGCTTTGCCAAAGATGATAATGACACTAGTTTTATAAAATTTCAGAGTAAAAGAGGCTGGAAGCCCAAGCACATTTCTTTACAACCTATTAGAAACACTGCTAGAAATACTCATTCAAATACTTCTCATTAATACTTTCTTATGTTTAGTACTATTATTTGGAATGTTAGGGGCATTGGTTGTCCTTCTTCTAAGATTCGTGTTAAAAACTTATGTCATGTTCATCATATTTCTATTCTTGTATTGCTTGAAACTCTTATCCCTTCTTCTAGATTGACTAGTACTTCTCACTTTCTTGGATTTAACCATACTATTTCGAACATTTCTAATAAAATTTGGGTCTTCTGGAAAAATCCTATTAAAATTGATGTTATTGGAGATTTTATTCAAGTTATACATTGTAAATTTGAGGCTTTCAATTTTTAGTGTTGTGCCTCCATTGTGTATGCTGCTTATTCCCTTTATATTAGGAAAGTGTTATGGGATTAGCTTATGAATTTTAATAGTATCTATCAAATGCCTTGGATGGTGGGAGGTGACTTTAATACTATCACTACTCCTTCTGAAAGGATTGGAGGGTCGCCTCCTTCATATCGCTCTATGTCTAATTTTAATAACATGATCTCGTGTTGTAATTTGATTGATATTGGGTTTGATAATAATTTCACTTGGAATAGGGGTCATTTATGGCAAAGGCTTGATCGTGTGCTTTTAATGATTCTTTGATTAATGCTTTTAATCTTACTACTATTCAACATCTTAGTAAAACCTTGACGGAATATTCTCCTTTGCTTATCAACATTAACAGTAGACAAATTGCTAGTCCTTCTCAATTCAAGTTTCAAAATATTTGGTTACTTAACAACACCTTTTTTGAGGTTGTAAAGTATAATTGGCAAGCTCTCCTTCAGCCTGACAGCTCTATTGTTGGTATGAAAAGGCTTTGTTTCAAGCTGAATTGGTTGAAACAAGTTCTCAATTGGTGGAATCACAATGTTTTTAGAAATATTTTCTCTAACATACTTCAAGCTGAACAATGTGTGGCTTTTAATGAAAACTTATGTCAAAATGATCCTTTTGATGTTAATTTTTCATTGCTTAATCAATCTAAACTTGATATTTTTAACTTTCAAGCTCATGAAGAGATTTTTTGGAAGCAGAAAGCTGCTGCTAAGCACTTGGTTGAGAGTGATTATAATACTAAGTACTTTCATGCTTTAACTAAGAGAAAAATGACAAAGAAAAGTATCACCAACATCCAAAGAGAGGATGGCTCTTTTTCTAATGATAGTGCTGAGATTGCTAATTTAGATGTTCGTCATTTTAAAAACCACTTTAATAAAGCTTTTACTCCTATTCAAGCCACATATCACTCTTTTATTCCCAACCTTCTATCTAATGAGGATAATGTTTTCCTCTCTTCTCCTCCTTCTTTGGAGGAAGTTAAAGATATTGTTTTTGGAATGAATAGTGATTTTGTGGCGGGTCTTGATGGTTACACGAATCTTTTCTTTCAAAAAAGCTGGCATATTATTTATGATGATATTTTTTCGGCTTCTTTAGATTTTTTTGCTGGTAATCCTATTCCTAAATTTTTTACTTCGACTTCACTTGTACTTATTCCTAAAAGTAATTCTATTCAAACGTGGAATGATTTTTTCCCTATCAGTCTTTGTACTTTTTTCAATAAATTGATTTCTAAAATTATTTCGAATCATTTATCTTCGATTTTTCCTAAAATTATCTCTCCTTATCAAATCGGCTTTGTGAAAGGTAGGGCTATTACGGATAATATTCTTTTGGCTTAAGAATTAAGTCAAGAATTGGAAGTTAGGGTTAGAGGGGGTAATATTGTTTTGAAGCTTGATATTGCCAAGGCTTATGACAACATTAGTTGGAAGTTCATTTACTTTATGCTGGATCTTTTTTATTTTAACACTGTGTTTATTAATCTTATTAAAAACTGTGCTGAAAATGTTTATTTTTCTATTATTTTGAATGGTTCTAACCACAGTTTTCTCAACTCCTCCCATGGCTTAAGGCAGGGTGATCCTATTTCCCCTGCTCTTTTTATCATTGTGGCTGAATTTTTGTCTAGGGGTCTCTCTAATTTATTTGAACTTAATCCTAGCCTTTATTTCAAAAGTGTGGGAGGCTTTCATTTATCCCATTTGTATTTTTCTGATAACTTCATTGTTTTTACTAATGCTACTATTAATAGAATTCAGAAAATTATGGATTTTTCAATATTTTTGAGTTAGTTAGTGGTCTCTCTTTTAGTAAAAACAAATGTTATTTTATTACTTCTAAAAAGATTCCCAATGATCGTATTCTTGCTATTAAAGATGTTATTGGCTTTACTTATTCTAACTTGCCTATCAAGTATCTTGGTGTTCCTTTGTTTAAAGGTAGAAGACAAACTTTATTATTTGATGATCTTGTTGCTTCTGTTCATAATAAGCTTTTATCGTGCGATTCTAACTTTCTTAGTTTTGGTGATCGGGTGACTTTAATTAAAAGTGTTCTATGTGCCTTACCTTTCTATATGTTTCAGACTATTTTTCCTACTCAAACTGTTTGTAGCAGGATTCACAAGATTATTAGTAAGTTTTTTGAAAGGGTACTCTCTCTTCTTCTAAAATTACTTGGGCTTCTTAAGAGAAATGTTGTGGTGTGTTGGTTGAGGGTGGTCTTGGTTGCAAGTCCCTTTCTAACATTGCCAAGGCTTTTTCTTTTAAACTTTGGTTTAAGTTGGGTTCTAAAGAGAATCTCTGGGCTAAATTTATGATTTCTAAATATTGTGTGGGTAATCACCCTACCAATATTTTGTCTAAACCTGGTGACTCTAAAGTTTGGAAAAGGCTTTGTAAGATTAAATGGGAGGTGGAGCCCTTTATTTCATGGGTGCTTGGTGAAGGCAACATCTTTTTCTGGCAAGATAAATGGCTTGGTAAGGATTCTATTGATTTTATATTGCACTCTACTTCTTCTGCTTCTATTAAAGTTAATTTTTTCTTCAAGGATAATTATTGGGATTATGAGAAGCTTTCTAATTTTATCCCTGATTGCATTATTTCAAGAATTCTTAACCTGCCTATTAATTTCAATTCTAAAGATATTATTCTGTGTGATTTTTCTAAAGATGGGGAATTTCATCTTAAGAATACTTGGCATTCTTTTATAATTAAAGGTAACTTGGATTATAATTTTGCTAACATCTGGCATAAGAGCATCCCCTCTACGATTTCAATGTTTGTCTGGAGAGTTCTTCATAAATTTATTCCTACGGAGGACAATCTCATTAAAAAATGTTTCAATCTTGCCTCGAAATGCCAATGTTGTTTTCATACTGAAAATATGCATCATGTGTTTGTCTCTGGTCCTGTGGCTGTTAGAACTTGGATTTGCTTTGATGATTTGTTTCAATTAAATAGTTTTAATGCTCATCTCCCCCTTAACGCTTTACTTAAGTCTTGGTTTGTTGATACTAAAGGTCACATTCGCAATATTATCCCTTCCCATATTCTTTTGTTTATTTGGCTGGAGAGAAATAACTCCATGTTCAATGGAGTTAGGATGAACCACCTCAATGTTATCCAAAGGGTTAAAGATAAGATCTTATCTCTTGTGGCTATCAATTTGCTCACTGTTAAAAGTTTTAAGAATTACTTTCATATTACCTCTTCTTTGGGGATTGGTTTGAAGAAGGCTACTGTTGCTATCAATGTGATTTACTGGATTAAGCCTCTTCCTAACGTATTTAAACTTAATGTTGATGGTTTTCATTCAGAGTATGGTGCTGGTTGTGGTGGTTTGATTAGGGATTATAGTGGCCACTTGGTTGTGGCTTTTGTGAGCCCTATTCATAATGGTAATATTGATTATGCTCGTAGTGTGGCCATTCTTTATGGTATCCAACTCTGCATCCCTCTGAATTTAATTAATTTGGTCGTTGAGGTGAATTCGGGTTTTAATATCACTTTTTTTCAGGTTATGGAGGAAGTGTGCTGTAGCCCGAATATTTTTTATATTTTTAGGGAAATTAAGAAGTTGCTGGTTTTTATAAATACTTCTTTCTGTCATGTTGGTAAGGCTAGTAACTCCTGTGCTTCTTGGCTTGCTAATCATGGGTGTAATCTTGATTGTTTTACTGATTTTATTAAATCTTCTATACCTGCTCATCTTAATGGTCTTCTCTATCTTGATGCTTGTGGTATCCCCTATGTTAACACTTAACTTAATGGTTATCCTTGTGATGTTATGTCCTCTGAATTTCCTATTTTTTGGGAGTTGGTTTGTTGCTATTTTTTATGTGATGTTGGGTTATTTTACTGGATTCGTTTGTTGGGGCTGGTACGTTGGTTGTTGGATTTTAACCTGGATGTTTCCGGGTTTCTTTTTTGGTGATTTACTTTTGTATGGTGGCCTCTATGTTTCTATTGTTCTTGAGAATTTATATGGGAGCAATGATTTTCTTAGTGTGGATGCTGAGGGTTTGTCCCATTGTTGCTCTCCAACCTGGTGGTGTTTTGAAGATTTTGTCGGGCTGCAGTCCTTTTCTGGGTGTTATTTTTGCTGGTTCTGTGATGCTCCCAGGCTCTCGGGTTTGTAGTTTCTAGACCATTTTTTGTGGATTCCTGGGTGTCTTTCCCAGGATGGTTTGTATATGCTGGAATTTTGTCACTGGTCTGTGGGGAGTAGCTGGTTGTGCCAGTTCTGTTTTGCTGGTTCTTGTGTGGCTGTCTTCTTTCCACTTTATAATGCTATGTTTGGGACTATCTTAAATTTCAAGTATTTTTTATCTCTAACCTGTGCTTTTTCAATGAGACTCTGAGTAGGTACTGCTGGACTGCTTTTGGTATGATTGAGTGGCTTGTGGACAATCCTAATGAGGCTATGTTTATTGATTGTCCACTGAGCTCTTATGATCTAAATTCTGAGACTGGCTTCACTTGGGTCTATTTTATTTATTGTTAACTTACTTATTCCTTTTCTCAAATATGTTTTGCTAATACTCTTTTTGTGTGTAGCCTTCTTTTTTGTAGTTTTCCTTTTTTGCAGAGGAAGCTGGTCAGGAAGGACTTCAAATTTTTTGGCAGAAAGACTGAGCTTTATGGTCATTTTCTGATCTTTCTTTTTTGGATGCTGGTCTTTAGCATCAGTAGAATGTTACTAGGGTTCCTTGTATTTTTTGGTAGTGGAGACAATTGGCTCGTAGGTTTTGTTTACCTTCATTTTATAGCTCGTTTGAGCAGTAGTGAGTCGATGGTTTCCTTTATGGACTATGTTACCTGATTTTTATATTAACACGTAGGCCCCGCCGTGGGTTTTAACCAAAAAAAAAATTTCTATGTTTAAAGTTGACCTTAAGGAATCACATATGATTACATTGAAATGGATTCAAATATATCTAGTAGGACACCCACTCTAGCTATCTAGTATCCTGGAAATAGCATGCCTTTTGAACTTGCCATACTCAGATTTGGATTTTATAGGGTACAAGGTAAAATACTAATTCACCCCCTCTTTATTAGCCTCGGGCTAGTTCATAAGGGCTTAACTTGAACTTTCAAGTGGTATCAGAGCGGGATTCATAAAATCTAGTTTTTGAAAACATTTAAATTTTTATCCATGGCAAGCTTCAGTAATCGTAATACTGTGGAAGGGTATTCTATTATCTGACCACCTTTGTTTGACAATATACATTTTGATTTTTGAAAAACTCGCATGTCTATATTTTTACAATCGATTGACTATCACATGTGGATGCTTGTTAAAGAAGGTTATTCACTTCCATCACATGAAATGAACGGTATAAAAACTAAACTTCCTTTTACTAAATAGACATTTGATGATAAGAAATTAGCACAACTGAATGCAAAATATTTAAACTTTTTTTTGTGCTTTGAAATATGAAGATTACATGCGTGTCTCAACCTGTATAACTGGTAAATAAATATGGGATATATTGTGTATTAGTTATGAAGTAATAAATGAACTTAAGTAATCTAAGTTGAATATTTTATTACATGACTATAAACTTTTTTATATAAACCTACTAAATTGATATCTAACATGTATACTAGGCTTACTAAAATTATCACCTCAATGCATGTCTTAGGAAGAGAACTCATGAATTATGAAAATGTTAATAAAATTTTTAGATGCTTGCCTTCTTCCTTTGATGCTAAGATTACTGCAATAATTAAATTAAGGATTTGAATACTTATTATGCTGATAACATACTATGATCACTCATTGCTTACGAGCAAGGAGTGAACCAAAGACAACTTGATGTAGGTGAGAAAAAGGAGAAAATTATGTCGCTGAAGGTCAAAGATACAGACACTAATTTTTCCGTGACTAAAAGAGATGATATTGCCTTAATTACTAAGCAATTCAAAAGCTCTCTAAGGAAGAAGCAAAAGCACCATCAAAAGTGGAATAAAGGTAAAGGTAGCATGAATTTTAAAAAGTTTTACTGATATAATTTATTTTGAATGCGGGAAGCCGGGACATATTAAAGCTGATTGTCCTACACTTAAGGCTCACCCAAGAAAGGAGAAGGGAGAGGAGAAAACCAAGTTTAGGAAGGACAAGAAGCAGTTCTAAAAGGCATTATAGATGAATTCTACATCTGACTCCTCTGAGATTGAAGCTAAGGAGGAGACTACAAACTTGTGCTTGATGGCGGATGATCTTCTTGGTCAGTCTGACAAAGAAGAGGTATGTGAACTAACCTACGATCAATTACTTGAAGTTTCTGAACAAATTCATGCATCATATAAGAAACATAAGAAATTATATACTAGCTTGAAATTAGAACTTTGATTGATTTAAAAAAGTTTCATCATCTAATTATCTTATACTAAATCCCAAAAAATAGGATAACTCTCCCATCATACTCATCTCAAACTCCTTACTCATTATTTTAAAAATACTTACATAACTTTTTATCGAAAGATCCAAAAAGTATATCATCAACATAGATTTGAACAATGATTAACTTTTCTCCTACTTTCCTTAAAAAAGGGGTGGTGTCTTCGCTCCCCTTAATAGACTTCCTCTCTACTAGAAATGTGCTAAGCCTCTCATACCAAGCTCTAGGTGCCTATTTTAATCCATATAAGACATTTTTTAATTTATAAATATGATTTGAAAATTGGGAACTCTCAAAACCTAGAGGTTGCTCTATAAATACATCATCTTTAATTATCCCATTTAAAGAGGCACTCTTAATGTCCATTTGGAAAAGCTTAAATCCCTTATAACTTATAAAGGCTAGTAGCACCCTAATGGCTTCCAATCTAGCTATAGGAGCAAAGGTCTCCTTAAAACTAATCTCTTCTATTTGGTTGTACCCCTTAACCACCAATCTCGCCTTATTACTAACCACCACTTGAATCACTCATCTTATTCTTAAAGACCCATTTAATTCCAACTATACTTTATACTTTTGGTCTTTTTATAAGCTCCCAAATATCATTCCAAACAAATTAGTTTAATTCCTATTGTATGGCTAAGATTCAAAACTCATCAGACAGGGCTTGATTGATATTGGTGGGTTTAGTCATTGAGATAAAGGCTAAGTGGTTCACTTCCTTCTTAAGTCCATGCCTAGTTTTAACACCTTCAGATGGGCCTCCTAAGATCAGTTCTTTAGGATGACTCAAAGAATATCTCTAATCTCTAGGCAAAGTGTGTGTAGGTTCTACCTTTTCCTCCATATTTACATTTTTTTACTCCTTGGGTAATCACACCTACTCCTTCAGTATTTTGGGGCTCTACCCTCTTCTCCAAATTATTCACTCATTGGATAATTTATCTAACTTCATCTTCATCCTCAACTCTAGACTTCTTAAGATCAGATTCCTCAAATACTACATGAGTAGTCTTTTCCACCACCAATGTCCTTGTTAAACACCCTAAAGGACTTACCCACACTTGAATATCCTAAGAATAGTTCTTCATCAAATTTTGGGTCAAATTTTCCTAAGGGTGACTTCCCACTATTAAGAATAAAAACCTTATATCAAAAGACATGGAGGTGGGAAAGGTTGGGTGTCCTACCCTTAATGATCTCATAGGGTGTCTTATCTAGTTTGGCTTTAACATTCACCCTATTCAACACATAATAAGTTGTGTTTACCGCTTCAGCCTAAAAGTATTTTGTAAGTGAATAATCAGCAATCATAGCTCTAGTGGCCTCAAATAAGGCCATGTTATTCATTTCAACTATCCCATTCAACTGATGGGTCATAGGAGCTGAGAAGTTATGACTAATCCCTTTATCCTCACAAAGTCTTTAGATATCTCATTTTCAAACTCTGCCCCATGGTCACTATGAATGGTCAAGATTTCACAACCTTACTTTTTCTGAATCCAAGTGGAGAAGGATCTAAACTCATCAAAAGACTCACTCTTATGTGACAAAAATTTAATCCAAGTGAACCTTGATTAGTCATCAACAATAAAAAATCCATAGACTTTTCACCCTAAGCTGGTAGTTCTAATTGGTCCAAACAAATCCATGTGAAGAACTTCAAAAGGTCTAAAGGTGCTAATATCCTTAATGGAATAGAAGGAAGATTGGACTTGCTTTCCTAGTTAATAGGCATCACGCAAATGGTTTTTAGTGAACTTAAGCTTGGGGACACCTCTAACTAGGTCCTTTTAGGTCAGCCTCATAAGAGTTTTCATACTTGCATGACATAACCTTATGTGTAGGGGTGTCAATTTTGGGTTAGGGGTCGGGTTTAGGTCAAACTTGAAATTTATTCGACACTATTCAAGTTCGGGTCGACCCGACCCATTTTTGCAAATAGGTTAATTTTATGGACCTAAACCAGACCCACTTTGGGTTTGGGTCAACCTGTCCTGACTCGCAAACACAAGAAGTGGGCTGACGGCTAGCAGCAGCAAAAGCTAGAGGAAGCGATCGGCGAGTAACGCAGGATGCGTGTAACGTGGAATTGATGCGACCGGCAGCGGTGCTGGCCTCAGAATGCTGGATGCGCATGGAACTGTCAAGGATACTAGAAAATGACTCTATACATGATGCGAATTAGCCTTGAGACATTGCACAACCTGGCCTCAGGATGCAATGCAATGCGACGCGGGCAGGAAGGTAGGCAGGTGGGGCAGCCGAGGCAAGCGAGGCAAGGTCATTCAAAGCACATGGGTTTGTGTGCATTCTAGGTTATTACTGAGTTCTCGGGTCAACTCGAACCCAACCCGATTTTTTAAACGGGTCAGTTTTTAGGACCCGACCCGCTTTGGGTTCAGGTCAACCCAAACCAAAATTTTTTTTTGTCGGGTTTTCGGGTCGAGTCCAATATTGACACCCCTACTTCTATGCCACAACCAAGACTCATCAGCGATAGTTTTTTAGCAAAAAGAAGTAGCACATTCAATATTATTTAAATCAAGCGTGTAAACATTGTTAATATGTTTTCCTTATAAAATAGTGTTATTATTCAAGCTAATAATGCATGTATTTACAAAAAAATTTATGATAAAGCCCATATTGTAAAGCTATAGATGCTGAGTAAGTCACAACCAAACAATCACATGGAAAATTTCCATTATGCTCATAATGTTGGTTTTAGTGTTCTCAAATAACATCACAGTTTTTGGCCTAATACTAAAAAATATGATTCAAGGACTTTATATGTTCAAAAGATAACTTTAAGAAAAGTATTGACTTAAATTCCTAGTTAAAATATCAAAAATTAAATGCTAGAATAATGTGTCCCGCTATGATTAGATTTTTAGTGGATGAAGATGGAGTTTAGATAGTGCAAAAATATATAGAAAACCATATTCACGAATTGGATAGGATGAAAGATTAACATCTTGTTAGATTATATAAGAATATTAGTGATGATAAAGTATTAGTTCTTAAATCAATGACAGAAACCTAGATTAAAACCATTAATGCATTTATCTACCTAGTCGATAAAGCTGAAGGTATAGAAAATATTGGATTCTCTAAGAGGATAACTACATTCAAAAGTAAAAAAGAAAGAAGATTGAGCATGGGGACACCAATTCCCTAATTCAACTATTTAAATATTGATAAGTTGATGACAACATGTTTACATGGGACGTCCAAACTGAAGAAGATGATTGATTGTTGAATTTTTTGGGTCAATTAATTAGAGATAATAGATTATGATAGCTTTGAAGGTGTGATAATTTTTTATACTAGCTATAGACTTGATAAATATAATTTAGTTTTTGTACAATTTATTTTAGAGTTAATAATAATTAGTATAATATTTTGTTCGGGGTGACCTTTTTATCAAAAGAGACCATTGAATTATTTATGAGGTTGTTTAAAATAGTTATCTAAATAATGAGTGATAAATATTCCATAATAATATTTACTAATTAGGAATAGGCAATGGCTAGTGTAATATAAATTTTATTACTTAAGACACATCATAAGCTGTGCAAATGACATATCACCAAGAAGGCTCCATCCAAGGTATGGTGCTTCAATAGCAACATTAAAGTTAGAGGCCTTTTTATAGTGTTTAAGCAAGTGTGATTCTAAGGAGTTTTAGAGAACTTAGGCTGAAATGATCATTAAAGGGGGCCTCCACAGCCATGATTGATTGAAGGAGCTTTATAGAAACATGAACAAGTGGTCAATAACTTTCCATAAGAACTATTTTAGAATTGACATTCTTTCAACATAGTATAACGAGTCCACTAATAATATGTTCCATGATATTTCAAAGCCATTAAGTTCTATAACTGATTTTTTTTGTTGGGCTTAAAGAAGGTGATGATGACTTGACATTAGAATAAACACAATGAAGATTTTAGATGTAGCCAGTCCAAAGTAGTACCTGTAATAAAAAGTAGCCCAATACTAAAATAAACTGCCCAATTTTATTCAAGAAAATTATATTCATTTTTTTAAGAAGAATTTTTAGAGTGTGTGGGTGGAATGTGTATAGATTATGCCTCAAGTGGCTCATAAATAGTTTTTGTCAAAAGCATCTAAAAGATTGATAAGTCGATCCATTGGACTGTTCATTTTGATGCAAAAGAGGGTACCATTCAATGTAGTTGTGGGAAGTTTGACATTATGGGTTTATTATAGTCTCACTGCATGAGAGTTATAAGGTAGTTAGATATAATGAATATTCCTATGAAGTATTTACTATTGAGATGGTTAAAAAGAGCTAGGAAAGATATTTATGTTGGCCACACTTTAATAGGTCAAGTTCTCAAATGTACCATAATGCTTCATAGAGGAATACATTCTCGCGCAATCAACTAGCCAATCAACACTTAAATATATAAGAATAATGATGGAAATCATTGAATCAGAGAAACATGTTTGATGTATAATTAACTCATTGTAAAATTATATTATGTATTATAAAATTTCATTATGTATTTAATAAGTTCACTTTAAAATTACATTACATATCATAAAATTCATTGTAAAAATACATTATATATTATAAAATTATATTGATTATAGCTTTATTTTGTTATGAACTATTGTGCATTGTTGCTGTGTATCGTTGTATATCGTTGTGTACTTTTATGTACCACTATGTACTATTATTATGTACCATTGTAGTGTACTACTGTGTATCGCTTTGTATGTACTGCTATGAAAAGCTATTTATGGTGGGTAGTTATAGCATTTCAGCTATTTAAGAGGGTTTGTTATAATATTTCATGTACTTAAGATGGGTACTTGTAGCTTTTCAACTCTTTAAGGTGGGTAACTGTAGCATTTAAACTATGTAAGATGTATCACAAGTTCCCTCTAACAACATCATTTTCTAATGATGTAAGCATTGCAATTATGCTCTCTCAACTACATCGGCCGAATACTGAGAAGTATCGAGGTATACCAATGAAAGACTTTATAGACATCAGTAGAGTAGGATGCATGAATGTATGACAATGTGTTCTGACAGTCTGCATGAGTAACTAGCAAGGAAAATGAAATATATAGATGTTACATGCATACTTGACATGAACATTGTGGTTATATACTCTCGAGATTTAGTATGGAGAGGTAATAGACGTGGAGGGAAACATAGCAGGAAATTTACTAAATGTTAGAGGCTAGAGATGTGTAAAAAGTAAGTTTTTTAATAAATATCACCACCTAGCTAGTGCTCACTTTCTTCAAATACATTTTTATGAGCTACGATGTAACAAAGAAGGTGGTAGTTCCAAAATTGTTGATTGGCTACCTTGTGATGTAGATAATGTCATTCTTTATCACTGTTGGGATCAAGCAGAGGATGCCTTCATTGTAGACTTCTATAAGCAAACATTGAAGAAGTTGATGCATGAAGGCAAGTGAAAGAAGTTTCTAAACCTGGCTTATTGACAAGATTTATAGTATGAGTTGAGGTCAAGGTTTGGATGTTTTCCACAACAAACTCAACTGTAAGCACATGTATGCAAGCTACTTAAGGAGTAGTAATTATGATCTCTTTGTGATTTGGACACTGTGTACTACTATGTATTGTTTCTATATACGGTTGTATATCGACGTGTATTGTTGTATACCACTGTGTATCATTGATGTATAATATTGTTGTATACCACTGTGTATCATTGTGTATCATTGATGTGTGCTTCTAATATACTGTGAAGTTCTCACATATAGGAATGCAAATAATTATCTATAGAACTATGTTAATATTTTATATATGCATTATTATCTCACAATTACACTACTAATAAAGAATGTCCGTAGAAAATGACAACTAAAAATAAAAAAAATAACTGCACAAAATGACAACTACAAATTAAGAATATCTATACAAAATCATAACTACAAAAAAAAGCATCTACAACTTATATAAAGTTTTTTTTGGTTGTACAAAGAATTGTGTATACTAGAGTGGCCCTAAATTTAGGCATTTTGATTTGTCAGTCTTTATGTTCAACCTAGTTGATACTTTGATGTTAGTTAGCAGCTTTCATATATTTATAGATGAGCATACCCCATTCAATATTGTTTGTCTGGGTTGGCATAAAGGTGATTGTTTGGACTGGCCATTATCGTATGCCATCATCAAAAGAATCCTTTATTTCTTAATAGAGATAATTTAACTAGATAAAATATTGAAATCCTATTAATTTGAATATAGTCGAGTAAAAAATTAAGATGAAAGTGTAGTAAGAAATAAAATCTTGTCTCATAGTTTTAGGAAGCACGACCTTTAGCTCCGGCATGGAAATGAAAAGCTACAAAACTTGATTCTTTAAGTTTGCTACCAGAAGGGTCCAATGTATATTGTTGATAACAGGTAACAGTAGCATATTTGAACCCCTTAAGCAATCTTTATTGATATGATTGACATACATTTTTGGTATTCGCAGCATATTTTGAGTATGATTGACATAAATCAAACAAAATAACAAATTAAATTGACCAAAAAATCATATATAGATATGTGCAAACTATGTAATATGTGTCAACATACCCAATACAAGCAAGAAACAAATAGGAATAGTTTGTAAAGGCCTGGGTAAAGCTTGTTCTTCCCAACTAATAATATGGAAAAAGCGTCAACATGGTTGTTGTTGAGGTACTTGTTTGTTATTAATTTGTCAATTTCACTTCTAAAAAAAGTGATGTTCCTAGTAGTGAAAATTGTGTTAGACAAAAAAAAAACATAGAGATTAGTAATACATAGAAACAATACGCAACAATGGCACACTGGTACACAACAATAAAAAATAATTTCAACATAATTAAAATTTATTGGTTAGTATACTTTTCTAAAGAACTTTCTATGAAGGCCCTCATTTCTTTAGTTATCATCCCCTCCTGAGAAATTCTATCTTTTTTGGCAGTGGTTTGGCAACGACAATTATTCTCTCATCCACCTCAAAAATTGTAGCTAATGTAGATAGTTGTTGCGTAGGCTTCAACTTTTTAACTAATTTTTTTATGGCCCTTTTCCCCTTCTAAATAGTAGTACATTGGATCTTCACTCTTCTTCTAGTTAGTCCTTGATTACACACGATGCGCTATACCTATGAAATAGTTGAGGCAAAGCAGTCATCTTCACAATTTTCCTGATCTTTTACTATATCGTCAGGGCTACCAAATTTTTTGATTGGTGATAAAAAGAAGATTTGCTAGAGGATGTACACATACTGGCCTTCCTCCATAATGATGGATACAAGGGGATTGACAACATTAATAGCTAATATGGTCCTTAACGATGATTCTATATGCTCTCCTATCTGACAAGATTTATACACAGGAAAGTGTTCCAATAGAAACTTCTCCATGGAAGTAAATTTTGTTTCCATATGCCTTTGTTTGAACATGTGATGTTCCATTGCAATTACTCCCCTCTCAAGCAACCCAACAATCGATTCAACCTTGACTAGCCTATTATGCAGAAATTTGCGTAGTGTAGTCACTTCTGTGATGGCTTGCTGAAAGCTCCAAAGGCTTGTATCGACTATTTCTGCATGTTGAGAAGCAACCTTTGTAGGAGAATGAATCGGGTGGCTGGGTGGGCTAGGAGGCTAGGAGATTTAATGAGTTGGAAGGTAAAGAGATGAATATCTCAGTGATGAGCGGGGGGTGGCCTAAGAGATCAAGTTGAAGGAAGGTGCGAGGTGGAGGGGATGTTTTCTAAGAGGATTGAGGGAGAGAATTCAACAATAGTGCTCTTTCT
Organism: Dendrobium catenatum; assembly: GCF_001605985.2. Classification (NCBI taxonomy): domain Eukaryota; kingdom Viridiplantae; phylum Streptophyta; class Magnoliopsida; order Asparagales; family Orchidaceae; genus Dendrobium; species Dendrobium catenatum. The sequence goes on along the minus strand of NW_021319892.1, from coordinate 164,619 downwards.
TCTCAGATGACTCCTTGGAAATAATGAAATATCTCCACATTAGTTCTAGTAACCAAAACCTCACAACTAAATCAATTTACTTGTATCAGCATGAAATGGAAAGAATCATGTGTACCTATCTATCATAAAGGTCAATAAATAATTCCGAGACCTCTAAATCGTTATACATAATATCACTGTACCACTGACAAAAATGAGGTCTATATTCATTATCCAGTTGTGCGTGGATTGATGTATTCTCTAGAAATTAAATCTGCATATAATCCATAGAGGTTGTTAGCTAATACATTGCTACAATCTACATAGGTTCTAAAATGTTGGATGCACACACAATCAACTCATGTACAAATCCATTCATATATCCTAGTGTTATGCGTTTCACAAACTTCCTGGCAATGACATTAAACTCACCCACAAAGAAATCTCTAATGGATGATGACCTATTGTAATATGTAAATTCATCTACATTACGTGCTACACTAATGACCCTAGCCAAGGTTTTGTAGTTATGCGATGGAAAGAATAAGTTGGACAACAAGGATATGATAAATTTCCTCACAAGAAGGGCATGTGGAGTTGATTCATTGAGATTGAGCATCTTAGCTTTAATATTAGTTGTAGATTTTTCAATTATTCTCATACTTCCCAATTCGAATTTAGCTCCTCTGTTTGAAAGTCCTATAATAAGAGCAACTTTATTTGCAATGAATGGTAACTTATGCCCCTTCATGATGAAGTATTGCTTTTGGGCATCCCATAATGACAAAAATATATATACGAGGGGAACATTCTGAGCAAAATGAGGCAAGAATATAAATTGATTTATGTGTAGTTCTTTTAACCTATCCACAAAATTCTAGCCAAAGCTTTGAGCCAAAAAATTGCAGATATCTTTGAAAGTTGATGTTTTGCAATGAAAGGTAATTTTTGAAACATACCCCATACAAAATTATATGTAGTGGTTAAGATTAATTCAATATACATAACAGTACACAACAGCACAAAACATAATAGCAAAGAAAATAAACATAAACTTCATTGAAAATTTTCTATAAATTTGTATATTAAAAGTGAAATAAATCACAGTAGTACACATCGAAACACAATATAGAAAATGAAAAAAGAAAAAAAAAACACCACGGGAATATTTCTATAAACTTGATCATGTAAATGGAGAACAAATCACAGAAGTACACAATAGTACACAACAACTATACATAGCGATACATAGTAGTACACAACTATTAGATACAGTGGTACACAATAACACACAACAGTACATAGCACTATACAACAACTGTACACATCAATAATAAGTATAAAAAATGAAAAAAAAAATATCACTCAAAATGTTTTATTAACTTAATCATGAGAATTAAAAAAAAGTACAAAATGGTACACAACAATACATAGCAAAGTATACAACATCAACAAGTATAGAAAATGAACAAAAAAATCACTGAAACTATTCTATTAACTTAATCGTGTTAATGGAAAACACACCACAAGAGTGCACAACAGTACACAATAACAATAATAAAAAACTATACACAGGAATACAAAGTATACAAAACCAATTTCCCACATAAATTTTGCAATATGCATCTGTGAGCAAACCGTGAAACCCTATTTTATAACAACACACAAATGTTCTAAACCCTAAACTTAAACCCTAACAACTCTATTAGATAAACCATTTACTAAATAAATAGAATCAACATATCTAGTAAGAAAGTACAACTTTTATTCTCGGGGACATAAATCTGACCTTAGCCATAGTTTTCACGAAGAAATTCTCATACAAAAAAGGTTAATCGTTCGGTTGAAAATAAAGAGTGCCTAAAACAACAGATTGGGTTAAAATGAAATGCCTCAATTTAAAAATTTTCCCTAAAACACTGTGATTTTAATTTTTTCAAATGATTAGGTGGTCAAATGGTCGGGCCTCCACGTGTTGACATTGTATTGAGTTTGGACATAAAGTTACCTCCAGAGCCCGAACAGAATTATTTATTGGCCAACAAGATGATGGCTAGCAGCAGCAGGTAAAAAATAGAACACAATTTGAAACAGCCCTAGTATAACGTTTGCTCTACTAGGGTTTGGGTTTCTTTGATATTCTCTGGCCGTCACCGTCTTCCTCCCGGGGAGGGCCCCCGGTGGGATGTCTTCCTCTTTCATTCCTCCACCTCTTAAAACTACCTCCTCCTCTTCTTCTCTCCTTCTCAAAGACTGGAAGAGTCTTATTGCAACACAACCGCTTGTGTCGAATGAGTTTACCTCTTCGATCAGTCATTTCCCCACTGAAAATGCTACAACTCACTTCACCGCCGCTCAGTTCACCACTGGCTCGTCTGAATGGGCTCTCTCCCTGGTCGGCTACTCGATCGGTAGATGTCCGTACTATGAAGCTTTACTCACCACGATAAAAAAAACCTTGAGCTTGAAAGGATCCCTCACTTTGCTTATCTTAGATGAAGGCTTCTTCCTTCTCAAGTTCAACAACCATGAAGACTATGACATGGCATGGTCGGGCAGACCATGGTTCTTTTTTGGGAAACCCTTCATTCTCTAGAAATGGACTCTGGATTTTGTCCCTATTCGTGAGGAGTTCCCTTCGATCCCGCTCTGGATCAAAATAAAAAATTTTCTGCTCTTTTGATGGACGCCAGAGGGTATCTCCAAGATTGCGAGCTGTGTCGGCATTCCGCTAGCTGTGGATGCTCTTACCGCGACCAAAATGAGACTCACCTTTGCCAGGGTGTGTGTCCAGGTAAGTAGCTCATCGCCTTTGCCGGATGAGATTTACTATACCGTGGATGACAAAACCTTTCCTCTGACTGTGCTTTACGACTGGAAGCCTTCCCATTGTTCTTTCTGTAACTCCTTCATGCATGCCCCTAATGCTTGCCCCAAAAATCCAAACCTGCAGACCTCTGAGCTCCCTCAAAATGGTGGTAGAAGCACCAGCCAGAAACCCAGGAATCTACCCCCGAGATTGAACATACCTAAACCTCCCAACCCGACTACCTTGCAACTACAGTCCCAAACTTCCCTCCCTTCAACCTCTCTTTCAACAGATCCAGCTTCAGCTTCGACTGTTGAAATAACCACACTTATACCCAACCTTAATTCTCCCTCAGAGGACTTTATCCCACCCTCACCTACCACCATTATTACCCCTTCTATCTCAGTGCATTCTTCTCCACCTGTCCCCACTAAAAATAAATTTGATGCCCTTACTAACCAAGACACTTTACCAGAGTCCTCTATGGTACAGACCGTCTCCCAACCTTCTACTTCTTCCCCTCACAATGACCAACTCGATAAACCTCCAGATTCTACCAAAAAACACAGTGCTTCCAGCAATTGTCACTCTAATTCGCAAAATGTGATAAACAACACTACAACCAAATCCACAAGAGCTAAATCGGCCAAAAAGGCCACCACTCCCACCTCCAAATCCCAATGACCAGGCTCCCTCTCTTGGCGTCCTGGAATACCCGTGGGTTCAATAGCTCTGCAAAGCTTTGTGTTGCAAAAACTTAGTTAAAAGCTTCAATCTGGATTTGCTCTTTCTTCTGGAAACTAGAATCACCCCTCCCTCTCATCATAACCCCTGGTTTAACTCCACTCACTCTGTTTTTCCCAATGAAGGTTCTTATGATAACTTCGATTTTGCGTCTCCCGGTTGTATCTGGATTAAATGGAACTCAACTACTGTGAGTTTCAAGCATGCTTTTACTTCTAGTCAGTTAATTCATGGCTCTGTTTTCTTGGGCTCCTCGGAAGTTTACTGTGTTTTTGTTGTTTATGCTTCGAATTCTATGGATGAAAGACTTAATCTTTAGAAAGAACTTACTGACATTGCTGATGGTATTTCTAGTCCTTGGATTATTTTAGGGGACTTCAATTGTTGCAGATCTACCAATGAGAAAGCCGGCGGTTCTTTACTTTCGAATAGCAAAGTATCTGATTTTAACAATCTGATTTTAAACATTGTTGTTCATGACCTCTCTTCTATAGGGCACTATTTTACTTGGTTTAACCAAAGGTCTGACAACCCTATTCACATAAAATTAGACAGGATGCTGGTTAACGACAGTTGGCTTGATAATTACCCTACCTCTTTCTATATTGTGGACAACCCTCAGATATCAGACCATTCCCCTATTATCTTGCAAATTGATCTTAACAAACAATAGAAACACCGTTTCTTATTCAAGAATTATTGGCTGTCTAATTCTGAGTTTTGGGATTCTCTTATTCAGGTTTTTTCTCAAAGATTCCACAGTAGTCCTATCCATGTTTTTTTCCAAAAGATTAAAACTCTCAAGATCAGTATTAAATCCAAGAATTGGGTTTCCTCCAATCCCCTTCAGAAAGATATCTTCAACCTTACTACCACACAGAACTCTTTTTTTGTGTCAAATTCAGGCTTCTCCTCTTGATCCTGATCTTAATTTGGCCTTAAATGACATTAACCATCAACTTGCTGCTAAGACTTCTAACTGGTCATCCTGGATTATACAAAGAGCAAAAGCCAAATGGCTGTCGAATGGGGAGGATGACCTGAAATTTTTATATTCCAGGATTAATGTTAGACAAAATTCAAATCAGATTAAGTGAATCACCGCTGTCGAGGGGACCTTCTCTAATCCTGTTGATATTAACAAGGCCATTGTTAATCACTTTCAAAAGCTCTTCAACACTACTCCTCCCCACGGATCCTAAGCTAGGCTGCTCCCATTCACCTTCAGCTTCCCCCCTCCTCTATTCCTCAATTGGTTTCTCCTATCACTGTGGAGGAAATTAAGAATGTTGTATTTTCTTCTCCTAGCTGCTCGGCACCTGGCTCTGATGGTTACACCTTCGAATTTTATAAATCTACTTGGAACACTATTGGTAGACAACTCTCTGAGGTTGTGCTGTCTTTCTTTTCTACTGGTTCTTTGCCTAAGCAAGCTAAAGCCACTGCTATTGCCCTTATTCCAAAAAGGCCTCATGCTCAGGATATTGCGGATTTCAGGCCTATTTCCCTATGCAACACATTCTATAAGATCATTGTTAAGATCCTCGCTAATAGAATGAAAGATGTAATGCCTTTCATTATCCACCCAAGTCAATCTGGATTTATCAAGGACAGAATTATCTCTGATAACATTCTTTTAGCGGCTGATCTTCTCAAAGACTTCAACACCAATCACAAGCAACAATTCTTTTGTGCCAAATTCGATATCCACAAAGCATTCGACACTGTTTCTAGGAATTTCTTGATTGATCGTATGCTTGCCAAGGGCTTTCCTGAAACTTTTGTCTCCTGGATTAATGGATGTATCTCCGACATTTACTTCTCTGTTTCCATTAATGGGGGGCTTAAGGGTTACTTCCCTTCCTCCTCGGGCCTTAGGCAAGGCTGCCCATTACCACCTTACTTGTTCTGTATTGCCATGAACAGTTTATCCTCTTATTTCGAAGATGCAAGTTTAAATAATTCTTTCTTGGGTTTGAAGTCTGGTAACACTTCCATCTCACACTTACTTTATGCTGATGATCTTTTGGTGTTTGCTAGGGCCTCCTTGGATAATGCCCATTACCTGAAGCACATTTTATACAGCTTTTCCAGCCTCACGGGTCTGAGGGTGAATAGCAGCAAAAGAAAAATTCTTTTTTCTAAAAACTCTAGGGATGAGCAGGCTATTAGTAGCATTTTGAATATCCCAATTTCCTCCACCCCTATTAAATACCTAGGTATCCCTATTTTTTTTAGGAAACTGAAAATTGGTGACTTCCAGCCTCTTATGCATAAGATCATGGTTTCTCTAGATGGTTGGAAGGCTAGATCTCTTTCTATGACCGGTAGACTGCAATACCTCAATCACACCATCAATAACATCCTGCTCTATTGGATTCGTGGGACTCTGATTCCTAGAACCTGTGTTAAGAAGATCAAAAGCCTTTGTTCTAGATTTTTATTTTATGGGGATATCCATAAACGCAAACTGCACTTGATTTCTTGGAATGAGACCTGCAAACCAAAGAATTATGGAGGGCTTGGGATTCCGTCTACTGAATCTCTTTACTTTGCTTGTGGCTGCACTATTATATGGAGATTTTATAGTTCCAAAAGCTATCTTTTCTGTTGGTGGAAAGAAAAATATGGGTCCTTTTGGAACACTCATAATTCTAAATGCTCTATTTATTGGAAAAGTCTCTGTGATGTTGCTAAGAGTCTTCAGCACTCTTTAAATTTCAAAATCATATCCTGCAACAAACTATCTTTCTTTTGGGACCCATGGTGATTTGGGCAATCGGTGGCAGACCGTCTTAAGCAGGATAATCTTGAATTTTTAATTTACCCTTCCAATGTGGTTGTTAGCAGTCTTATATCTAATGGTAATTGGATTCTTCCTGCTTCTCTTCCTGCGCATTTAGTTGATCTGATTGTTTCTATTCCTATTTCTGATGGGCTGGACGATTGCTGTTGGCTTAAATCTGCTAAGCCATCTTTCAACACCTTTTTTAAACTTTTCTTTAAGGAGAATGAAGTGGTTTCCTGGCATAAGTTTGTGTGGCATAAACACAGCTCTCTTTGGTTTTCTATTTATTCATGGATTGCTTTTAAAAATGGACTGAAGACTGCATCTGCTATATCTGCTAGGGGAATTCCTGTGTGCCCGCTTTGTGTTTTCTGCAAATCTGATAATGAAACACAGAATCACCTGCTTTTTGAATGCGATTTCTCTGTTAGCATCCTTTTGTGGTTTTTTCCGAGAATGCATTCTATGCTGCTTAGACCAAATCTTTGGCAGGTTTTCAATGATATTGAGGAAAAGGAATCTGATAACAATAGGAAGAATTTCTATTTTATTACTCTTTATGCTATTGTTTATTTCATTTGGAGATCTAGGAATGACAGATTATTCAGTAACAACATGGATATCATCAATACCATCACGTCTAAGATTAATAGGGCTGTTTATCTCAAGATTTTTCAGGAAAAAACGCTTCCAGGATATACTCACTTGATCTTTGCCTTTTTTGCTGTGGAAGGTATGCTGGTGTCCCTCGGACGGCTACTTCATGCAACCAGGGGCTGGCTGGGTGTTTTGAAGGACTATGATTATTGCAATCTTTCTTACTCCCCTTGGACGGCCAGAGATAGCTGGTCTTCTTGTCGGCAACCAGGGGAATTTTTGACTGCCTGGGTGCTTCTTTCGCTGATTGCTTACTGAGTCCTTTCTGCTTTAGAATTACATCTTTTACTTGTATTTTTATAGTTTTTTCTTGTTTTGCAGCCTGTGCTGATAGGGTTTTTGTCTTATGCTTCATATTTTTTTATGTTAAGCATTTGATTTTCTTACTTGTAACCTTCCTTTATCTCAATGAATTAGGCTGATGCCCCAAATATTCCAAAAAAAAAAAAAAAACAGCCCTAGTACACGCGTTATTCCCGGAAAAATTAAAAAAGAATACATACAATTTCAGTGGAAAAGGCCGGGCTAAAGATACGCAGATACCATCACAAGAACATTTATTTGGTTGGATCACACGATTGAGAGCTTGATCGTGCTGGCGAAATACTCATTTCTTATTCTTATCGACAGCAGAGCTGGAAACGAGGAGAAGAGAAGAGTGATGGGTTATCCAGCCGCAGTCTCTTTTATCATCCTCGCCAATCTTCTCATTTTTGTCACCGGCATCGAATCTCCTCAATATTCTGTCGTTCACTCCGAATCAGATTTAGAGATTAGGGTCTACAGAGAGTCTTCCTGGATGTCTGCTCCCTCCGATAAGATTTCCTTTGAGAAAGCCACAAAGCTCGGGTTCCACCGGTAAAGCCCTCATTTCTCATCTCGAAGACCTTAAATTAAGCTTTTTCTACCCTGTCCATTGAGGGTCGAGCATAAATTTACGTGCTTCTCTTCAAATTAATCTTAATTGTTATGAGTAGTATTATGTTTTGTGAATTCTAAAAGAGTTGCTTAGAATTATGAGTTTCAAGATGCATTTATGGATGTATTACAAGTGATTGTATGTATGGACTAAAAAGAGAGTCATGAGCATTGTTGTTAATCTAGACTTTGGACTGAGTCTCTTAGATAAATATGCTTTAACTTCTCATTTAGATAATTATGCTATAACTCATTCAGATATTTTTATTTAATTCCTAGTTTAGAATTGTAATGATCCTCTAAATCTCCATGAAGCCTATCTATACTTGTGGTATCCTTTTTGCATCTAAGTAGATTGCTTTGGTATGCTGATATTATTAATTTTATTTTAAGTAATGTTCTTCCTCTTGATTTATCTTTTACTTAGAAAAGAAATTTTTGTATGATGTCAAATACTACTTTTTGGATGAGCAATATCTATTTAAGACTTATAATGATCAAATTGCAGAAGGAACTTCGATCATTGGGGAATGTTTCTTTAAAATCAAAAACAAGGAAAGGTAATTCAAAGATTATTTGTAGTGGGTCCAATCCCACTTCAAAGAAAAAATGAGTTCTCTAATTTTTTGGAATTGTAGGGGGGTTAGGAAAGTGGTGGCCTCCAGGTATTTAAAAGAAGTGGTGAAGGAGAATGAAGCTTTGTTTGTAGGTATCATGGAAACTAAAATTTCATCTATGGAACTTACGGAAATCAAAAAGTTTATTGGGGAATGGTGGGATTTCTTCCTATATCTGGCTTCAGGCTTATCAGGGGGAATCTTAGTTTGTTGGAGACAAGACTTGGTTGTTTTTGAAGTTACTGATGCTAATGAGCAAATGGTAATTGGGAAACTGAAAATAAAAAACCATCATACTTGGATGATTGCTTCCATCTATGGAAGTAGGAATTGCAATAAAAGAAGAGAGCTTTGGCATGATTTGGAAAATTATTTTAATAATGATTTGCCTTGGATTATTGGGGGAGATTTTAATTGTATAATCTCTCAAGATGACAAAAGAGGAGGCAGGAAATTCGTTCATTCTCAAGGAACACTTGATATGATTTCATTCATGAATAGAGGAGACTTACATGAAGTTGGATATTTGGGTCCTAAATATACTTGGTGCAACAATAAAGATGGAAGAGGAAGAATATTAGAGAGGCTTGATCGGTGTCTTATCAACAGTGCTGCTCTAAATCTTCTCCAATCGTAACAATACTTTGGGAAGGCTTAGCATGTGGTGGAGACAAAGGGCCAAAATTCATTGGATGAATGAAGGAGATACCAATTCAAAATTCTATCATGCTTATGCTTCTTCCAGGAGAAATTCTAACAAAATTAATGGTATTAAAAATGAGGAAGGGATCTTCTGTGAAGATAAGCATATTATTGAAGACATTTTTCTCAAATACTTCAACAATAAATGGAAATTCAGGCATTGTAGCTTGAACGGTTGGCCAGATCCAGCATATCAACTGAATATTGAAGAATGCAACGTGCTCAGTAAAGAGTTCACTTTCAATGAGCTAGAGGAGGTCATTTCAAACTTGGGTTCTAACATATCTCCAGGTATTGATGGAATAACTTATTCTTTTATTAAATCATACTGGGTTATTATCAAAAATGAAGTTTGGTCTGCCATAAAAGAATTTTTTAATTCGGGTATTCTGTGTCCTGAATGGAAGGAAACCAGTGTTATTTTGATTCCCAAAGTGGTGTCTCCATTAACTCCTGATAATTTCCGTCCTATTAGCTTGTGTAACTCTATATACAAGATTGTTGCAAAGATGATTTTGAATAGAATGAGCTTTATTTTTCCTAAAATCATTTCGGAAGTACAAAGTGCTTTTATCAAAGGAAGGTCAATGGCTGTTCAAGTGTTTCTAGCTCAAGAATTATTCAATAAGTTTAGACATTCTAAAGCTAAAAAAGGATTGGTAGCTATCAAAATAGATATGGAGCAAGCCTATGACAGCATGTGTTGGGCTACTTTGAAAAAAATTATGAATTGGTTTGGGTTTCCTAAATCCTTCTCTAATATCATTTTGGAATGTGTGGTTAATCCTAAGTTCTCTATTTTAATCAATGGACAAAGCTCAAAGTGGATTGAAGCCAATTGTGGATTTAGGCAAGGGTGTCCATTGTCACCTCTCCTTTTTATTATGTGCTCTCAACTCTTGAGTGAAGAATTTGGTAACACAGGGAAGAAAATCGGTATTAAAGCTAGCTCAAATGGTCCTTTAATTTCTCACTTAATGTATGCCGATGACATTGTGATTTTTTCAAGAGCAAACAAGTCTAGTTTGAGAAATATTTACAAAATATTAAAGAATTATTGTGCTTGGACTGGACAGAAGATAAATTTCAAAAAATCAACAGTCATTTTCAGCAAATCAGTTAAAAGAAAGGATTGTAAAGCGTTACTCAAAATTACCAAAATGAAGATGGTGAAAGAACTGGATTACCTGGGACTTAAAATTGCTCTTAGGAGATTAGTCAAAGCGGATTTTAACAAAATTATTGAGAAATCTGCAGCTAAATTGAACATTTGGGGAACAAAGTTTATTTCTCTTGCGGGCAAAGTCACTTTAATCAAATCTTCTGTTCTCTCGTTAGCTACATATCAAGCTAGTCACTCTTTGATTCCTTTGAGTATTTTATACAAAGTGGAATGTATGTGTAGAGATTTTCTATGGAATAAGAGTGATGGTAGTTATGGAATGCATTTTGTTTCATGGAGTAATATGTGTAAGCCTAAAGATAAAGGAGGTTATGGAGTGCAATCCTTAGTTGAGAAATTGGGACCGTTGAGAACTAAACATGCTCTCAATTTCATCATAAAGCCAGATACTCTTTTAAATAGAGTTTTAAGAGCTAGATATGGGGATGTACTGTGGAATGGTATATATCGCAACAATCCCTCCTCGACATGGAAGATAATTCAAAATGGTGCTGAATTTTTATTTCCGGTGCTGAGATGGAGCATTTCAAATGGAGAGTATGTTGATACTTTCAAAGATATATGGATTCTTGATAAAACTCTAGATAAATGGCATACCTTTGTCTCTATTATAGAAAATGAATTCAGCCAAGTTTCTGATTTCATCAAAAATGGCAGTTGGGACATTGATAAATTAAAAATTTATTTTGGCAAATTACTGATTGATTTAATCCTGTCTATATCGATTCATTCAAGCAAACCTGAAGACAAAATGGAATGTATCAAAAAGATCTCTGGAAAATCTGTTGCAGCAATTATATATGAGAAGAAGTTTAATATTATCAGCGAAGATGAAACTTATAAATGGAGGAAAAAATTAAAGTTAAAACCAAAAATCGATATGTTCTGGTGGAGAATTAGTAAAAATGCCATTCCTACGTTTGCCTTGCTCTCTTACAGGAGGTTAATAAATCACGAAGGATGTCCTAGAGGATGTTCGGATACAGAGAATACAGACCATATTGTTATAAAATGTTTTTTTTTATAAAGAAGGTTTTTAAATTACTGGAGGAATGGAATTT
>NW_021319892.1:126112-153061 GCF_001605985.2 Dendrobium catenatum | reverse complement strand
AAGCAGCAACAACAACAACAACAACAGCATCAAGTCTTTATCCCACTATGTGGGGTCGGCTACATGAATCCTTTTTCTCCATTGTGTTCTATTAAAAGTCAAATTCTTGTTTAAATCTAATAAAGAAAGGTCATTCCTAATATTTTCTAACCAAGTCTTTTTAGGTCTACCCCTACCTTTCTTAATATAAGTCAAATCTAATACCTCTACTCTCCTAACCGGGTCATCGAAAGGCCGTCGTTTTATGTGGCCAAACCATCTAAGGCGACTCTCTCTAATTTTATCTTCTACTGGAGCTACTCCAACCTTTTCACGTATATGCTCATTTCGTATCTTATCTCTAAGGGTAAAGCCACTCATCCACCTGAGCATCCTCATCTCTGTCACACTTAACTTAGTATTATGCTTCTCTTTTAATGGCCAACATTCGGCACCATAAAGCATTGCAGGCCTCACTACCATCTTATAGAATTTTCCCTTAAGTTTGAGGGGTACATTTCTATCACATAACAAGCCCGATGCATTCCTCCACTTCAACCATCCAACTTGAATTCTGCTGATAATATCCCCATCTATTTCACCATCACTCTGAACAATAGATCCAAGATATCTAAAACGTGTACTCTTATTAATGACTTGATCGCCCAAAGTCACAATCCCCTCACTAGGACTATTACTGCTAAAATTACACTCCATATATTCCGTTTTAGATCTACTCAATCGAAAACCTTTAGCCTCTAAGGTTGACCTCCATAATTCAAGTTTACCTTCAACTCCCTCTCTAGTCTTATCAACAAGAAGAATATCATCAGCAAAAAGCATACACCAAGGTACATCATCTTGCAAATGTCTAGTGAGAACATCCATGACTAAAGCAAATAGATATGGGCTTAAGGCTGATCCTTGATGTAACCCAACCGAAATAGGGAAATACTTGGTCAATCCACCTTGTGTTTGAACACAAGTAATAGCTCCTGCATACATATCTTTAATGATTTGAATATAAGCATTATTGACTCCTTTCTTTTCAAGAACTCTTCATAGCACTTCTCTTGGAACTTTATCATATGCTTTTTCTAAATCAATAAATATCATATGTAGATCCTCCTTATTTTCTCTATATTTCTCCATCAAACCTCTTAATAAATGTATGGCTTCCATAGTCGACCTACCCGGCATGAATCCAAATTGATTTTGAGAAACATTAGTATTACGCCGCAACCTATGCTCCATAACTTGCTCCCATAGTTTTAAAGTATGACACATTAACTTAATACCTCTATAATTCGTGCAATCCTGTGCATCGCCTTTATTCTTAAAAATAGGAATTAATACACTCATTCTCCACTCATCTGACATCTTTTTAGTCTTCAAAATAGTATTAAAAAGTTTAGTAAGCCAAGAAATCCCTTCATCTCCTAAGCATTTCCACACCTCTATTGGAATATCATCAGGTCCAACAGCTTTTCCACCCTTCATTATATTTAAAGCCTCTCTAACTTCAGTTTTACTAATACGCCGATAAAAACAGAAATCTTTACTTTCATTTAGGGTGCTAAGGTCACTATAGTCAATCTTATTTTCACACTCTTCATTAAAAAGTTTAGCAAAATATCTCATCCACCTTTGTTGAATATCATCTTCTAAGAAAAGTATTTTTTGATCTTCATCCTTAATACACTTCACTTGAACTAAATCCTTACTACTCCTATCTCTTTGTTTGGCTAACTTATACATATATCTTTCTCCCTCCTTAGTATTTAATCTATTATATAAATCGCTAAAAGCTAATGTCTTTGCATCGCATATTGCTTTCTTAGAATCCTTACGAGCCACTTTATATAATTCCCAATTATCAGAATTTTTAAAATTAAACCAATTTTTATAACAAATCTTCTTATTTTTAATCTTTTAATATATTATTCATATCTAAAATCAGAAGTCAAAACTTGCACATACACTTATAGTGGATACGGTCTCATAGGCAATAATAAGGATTATTGATTAGGCTAATAATTTATGATTATTGAAACTTTAATCATTCCAAATTACATTTAGAAAGTTAAATATGTTCTTACATTTTAATAATTTTAAATTTCCAATTTTTATTTGGGCTAATGAACTAATAAATAAGTGATTATATAATTGCTTGAGGACAAGAGTTTAAACTAGGGGAAATTTGTTGTGTAAATTTGTACTATTTTAGTATCATAAAAATTGATGAAAATGTGGTTTTAGTTGATGTTGTGCAGGAAATGTTCAGGAAAAAGAAAAAATATCACAATTGTGAGTCAACGTCGCAGTGTTCTAATTGCCAGCGCCATAGAGTCTACAATGAAAGTTCGTTAGGGATGTTAAGCTCTTGTGAACTAGCCCGAGGCTAACCAAGAGGGGGGGGGGGTGAATTGAAATTTAAAAATTTCTTTAAACAAAATCACAAATACAACCAAATAATCACAATTGAAATTAAAGTGCGAAAATTTAAATGAGAAAAATGCAATAAGAAAAACACACCAAATTTTATAGTGGTTCGATCAACTTGACCTGCGTCCACTCCCTAGAGCCTCTCCTCCGGGTATTGCACTAAACTCAGTGTTTCTCCTTTTGCCCCCACAGTAAGGCGGAGAAGCCCGTACAGAAAACTCATTTCCACCGACCCCGGTGAGGAAGAGAACCCAACACCATTTACTTCCTCCTGAAGCAGGCAGAGAATCTTGATCAGTTGTTGAAGTAGCCTTCTCTCGATCCTCCAAGGAACTAGGGAAGACTATCGGAGAAGATGACTCGGATCCTTGCTTGGAGCAACCATTATGAAATCTCTCACAAACTCTCCCTCACAAGATTCTCTCTCTCTCTCTCCCTTGCTCTCCCTCTCCTCTTGTCTCTCTCAGGTCAGGACAGCAGCAAAAGATGTCCTATTGAGAAAACAAGAGATCTTTTTAAAGAAGGGCTTCAAATTTGTAATTATTCGTCAAAGATCGTTTAGGACGATCGACCAATCGTCCTGTACAATCAGTTGAAATTTAGCTCAATCAGCCAGGATGATTTGGGAGATTCTAGACGATTAGAAGGTTCATTTATTCAAATCATTCAGGACGATAGTATATCATTCTGTACGATTAGTTCAAGTCGTCGAATATCATCTAGAACATCGCCCTTGATGAATGTCTGGATGATGAAAAAGTAACTTGATCGTCCAGAACGATCTCAGGATCGTTCGGCCCGATTAGTACAAAACATCACATATCGTCCAAAATATCGCCCTAGATGGATGTCTGGAAGATGAAAAGATAACCGATCGTTTAGGCCGATTATGGATCGTCCTGGATGATTAGTTCATATAAATACATATCGTCCAGAACATCGTTCAGGTCGTCCAGGAAGAACTAAGGTTTGTTTAATTGATCATCCAAGATGATATGATCGAGCAATTAAATCTTAATTGCTTTGCTTAATTACCAAACTAATTTAGGAATAATTGTAGTGTGTCATCCAGGACAATGACCTTGACGATGTCCAAAAATAAAATATACCTAAATGGTTGTGGCGGCTGATTCTTTCTGATTTGAGCCTATCGTCTCAGCCGATGATACTATCCTCCAGGACGATTTATTTAATTGCAACTGCTTTAACCAGGATGCCCTAAATAGGGTTTATGATTTTTAACTGATTGTCCATGACAATATGGGATCGTCCCGGACGATAGGATTGAAAATAGAAAACTCTAAAATAGTCAGAATTTTTTCCCATAGTGTGTCTGTGCAAGGTTACTTAGCATCATGATCCACATTATTACAATGGACTCAAGAAAAGGTAAAAAACACTTGACGTACATTACAAGCTGATTCAGTCCTAATCTATTCAATCTTAAGCTAGTTTAATTTGCAATTTGATCTTGTGGACCTAAAACGTTAGTAGGCAAGACAGTCGTAGAAAAACAGAAGCAATAGAAATGTTTGCTATCATCAAAATTATAATTCTTGAATACAAATTCGCAACATACAACTCATCGATGCCAAATTAGGAAATTGCAGTTCTGGAGCCTTGGGAAAAATGAAAAATAAGTCACTGCCCCAAGGTTAGTACAAACAGCGCTTCAAGAAACCGCATGTAAGAAATTAGCATCGCAACATCTGAAATCAGTACCACAACACATGAGTCTCGAGAATTTGAGCACCGGAACGCCGAGCATCATAACTCTGCCGAGCCAGATTGCACATTTCAGCATCGCAAAACTAAATTTTTGCAGTGTCGCGATGAAGTAGTTGATGAAAGATGGAGTCGCATTAAATCAATCGAGCACGCACCAGTTCAGCCAATAGATGCCCTGAGTCAACGAAGCACCACAGTAGAGTAAGCTTAATAGCGCTGAGGTGCTAATTCATACCATAACACCGTGGCACCACCATATCAAGCACCGCTGCACCTAAACCCATTTATGTACTTAGTATAAATAGTTTTTAGTTTAAAGTTTGTGGTAGTTATGTCTTATACTGTTTGGAGTTATTCTTTTCTATAGTGGCCCCTTAGAGTTTATTCGAAGAGAGGCTAGGGAAGAGTAAGATATTTTATTTGAAGATCTTAGCCTATCTTGTTATGAGCAATCATACATTTGGAAGAGAAAGGTGTGAGGATAGTTCAATTTTACTATGCGGGTGACATGTTATTTTACATTTTCATTTGTATCTTCTCTTTTATGCAAGAAATGAAGATATGTTTAACTGGGTTTTCATTTGTACCCAACATAAAAGTTTAAAGTTACTAAGTTTGTTAGGCTAGGTTAATCTCTGAATTTTGAGACAGTAGAATACTGTTCATTATCCTAAAGGTTAATTTTCAATATTTTACTATTCACAGAGTTTGTTATTTGTGTTTATCTCTTCGTCATACTTTTTAAAATATTTTAATTTGTTTCTTATCTCTTAGTGTACTTTCTTCTATTATTTTATTTGTGTTGTTATCACTTCATTGTAGCTCGAGTTCATCACTTCACTGTAGCTCAAGTCTATCGTTATATTCTGTGATAAAATATTTACAAAATATTTGTTTTTAATTTATTTTTATGAGCTTTGCTGAAAATTGCTTTGATTATCTAGATTTGTGTATTTCAGAAAAATCAAATTGTGTTATTTCTTTGAAAAAAGCAAAACATAATTACTATTTCTCAAAAGAAGATTTTTCTCATTAGTTACACAATAAGGAAGCCTGTTTGAAATCACTTACTGATCAACCATTAAAGTTATATGAGAATTTAGAGTTTAATCATTAGAAGTTCTTGAACTTTTCTACTCTTTTCACCGAGAAGTTGAAAGAGAAGAATCTGCTGATTAAAAATCTAAGTGATCAGATTACTTATCTTCAGGAAAGGTAATGAATGAACTGAAATTTAAGGGTGTGGAATATCTTGTTGGAGTTACTTATTCTTCAGCTTATTTAAAAGAAAAAGGTTTTGAAGGGTATTAAGTTAGAATCTCCATAAAAAACTGATAGAATTACCGCTCAACAAAATAATACTATTTTGACTTTACTTAATAGTTTGCATAATCGTTTGAGTTTGATTGAAAAATCTATTAAAAAACTTTCTAATACTCCTATGTCTAAGCTAGAGACTGAGCTCAATAATATCATGAAAAATTTTAAAGCTCTATCCTTGGGTAAGATTGAGGAAATTAGAAGGGCCAAAAAGACTTTTTGATTTCTGAAATATGACTGAGCGCAGAACAATTTCATTTTATGAACAATCTCAGACTATCACAGGTAGACACTTTGTGTCGAACCAATCAAATAATTTGTCAACTACATGGTTAGACAGAGTATTTGATAGACCCGATACCTCTAGAGATGATTACATATTATAAGAATTGGTCAATATTGATAGAAATATTTCCACTTTTTTCAATGATCATTTTAATAGCTTGAATCCTTCGAGATTGTACTCACAAGATTATTTCAGTGCTAGTATAGGACTTTTTAGACATCACAGAGAAGTTCCACTTCATTGTCCTGATAATTCTGGGGTCAGACTAAACCTAATTACTCATGAAGCCTCAAAAGAAATAAAGAAAAAGCACAAGCATTGATATATCAATATCGGTCTTGTTGTGTTTGGAATCAGGGGCTTGGTAAGAAAAAGAATTGGAGGAAAAGTTCTAATCTGACTTTGTGATTCTCGGTTTAGTACTCCCAATAAATTTATAATTTGAGTCATAGAAATTGACATGAACAACAATATTGAAATCACCTATATTGTTCCTTATATCACCATGACTGTTGAAGACTTTAAAAAGTATGTTAAAGTCTTGGTGTATAGTAATGGCTATGAAAATTTTCAAAGAAACAATATATATTTAGATATCGTTATTCTTTGCAAAACTATAAGTAGCATCCAAATTATGTTCAAGATTATGCTAGAGAATGTTATAGACTCTTTAACCTCCAAAGGAATTAAGTTTATCATGCCAAAAGAGATTTACTCTTGAAATACTTGCAGGATTAGAATGAAATATTTTTCCTCTATGTTAAGAAATTTCTATAATAGCCCCTACTAAATATTCAACCTTTCTGAATGATTATAGGAGTCTGTCCATTAGGTTTAGAAATTACAAAGCTTCTGATCAAAATGATATAATAGAAGAATCTGATTTAGATTGATATTGATTGAGGATGATGAGGATGGTGAAGGTGAAGATGATGGTAGGGCTATAAGAACAAAAATGTGTATATCTCCTATCTGCACAATGTTGATACTCATTGGAGATATGTTCAAGCCCTGCAGAATTACTATAGAATAATCTACAGAAATAGAAAAACTGACATATTTCATGTTGATGCAAAAGAGAATATCAGAATCTTGTACGGTTCAGAAGATTCAGATTCTGAAGATGAAGTTTCGATTAAAATATTTAAAAGAAAATCGAAGTATAAGAAGCATTAACAAATTTAAAAGTTGGAAAATACTAAGGATCAATAAGTTCAAAAATTTGAAGACACAAGTGATAAAAATTTTCAAACTTCAAAAGATCAATAAGAAATCATAGAAAATTTAGTAGATATTTTGTCTAAAAATATTTTAGAAAATCTCAAAAATATTTCTTAGAATTCCATTGAAGATCATTCTGAGAATGTTATGGATTTGATTGAGAACTATTCTGAAAAATTTAAAGATACTAAAAATCTTATGAACTATACATAAGTGTTGAGAATTTGAGCACCGAAGCACCGAGCATAACAACTCTGCCGCACCGGATTGCACATTCAAGCGTCGCAAAACCCAATTTTTTCAGTGTTGTGTTGAAGTGGTTGACGAAAGATGGAGCATCGTCGAATCAGCCGAGCACGCATTAGTTCAGCCAATAGACGCTCCTAGTCAATGAAGCACCGCAACAGAGTAAGTTAACAATGCCGAGGTGCTAATTCATACCATAACACCGTGGCACCACCATATCAAGCGTCGTTGCACCTGAACCCATTTATGTACTTAGTAAAATAGTTTTTAGATTAAAGTTTGTGGGAACTTTGTCTTAAACTGTGTGGAGTTATTCTTTTCTATAGTGACCCCTTAGAGTTCGTTCGAAGAGAGGCTAGGGAAGAGCAAAATATTTTATTATGAAGATCTTAGCCTATCTTGCTATGAGTAATCATACATTTAGAAGAGAAATGAGTGAGGATCGTTCATTTATACTATTCGGGTGACATGTTATCTTATGTTTTCTCGTGTATCTTCTCTTTTATGCAAGAAATAAAGATGTGTTTACTTTTTATCTTTATCATATGTAGCTCAAGTACTAATGTAGACTCTTGTGTCTTGAATAAAATTATGTATGTTTTCAATATCTCCCATTTTTAATTTAATGCATACAATGATTATGTGTGTAGTTAATATATAATGTGATATATTATCTTCATGGAGGAATATTGAAACAAATAAAAGTATTGGAATGGAATATTGGCATGCTTGACATAGGATGTTAAACCTTCTAGGTTCTATAGAGACAATCGAATTTAAGAAAGCTATAAACCTTTTGTTTCACCCCTATAAGCTCGATAGAGATCTTGTGTGATGCCCTAGAATCTAAATTAGAAGAATTATTCATTTATCCTTTAAATAATCAATAACCAGAGCTATCTATTGTCATCTATCAGTAATAAATAACAAAACATATTATATAATTTAAAACATCAATGTGCACATCTGTATTCATTCCCAAAATTATATACATTACTCAGGATCTACACAATCATCACATATCTATCATGTCCTTGGTATAAAAGAATAACTAAATTAAAAAGAAACAAAACCTGAAGAACCCTGATCAACATCACACTCCTACTCCCCTACCCTGACTTGAAATCATTTAACCACATATAATGAGCTAAAAAGCCTAGCAGGTCACTAAAATCTATAACTGAATTCAAAGCATGATAAAGGAGCAATATGTATGTCAACAGTTAAATCATAGCAGTTACATTCATATGATCATTGATTTAATGCAGAAATAATAAAATTTATATGCAGTAGTAGTACAATATATAAATAGTATAATACTACAGTACGGAAGCCTATAAAGTATAAAACTAGTACGAGTGTCAAATCTATAAATAAATCGTCGTATTTATAGTACCAATCAGAAAATAAAATCAGAAAATAAAATCAGATAAAGCATTGAATCTAAATATCAGTAAATACTATCAAAATCAAATCAATATAATAAAATCATATAGGAATGTACACATACTATCCAGGCGATCCATATCACATATTCAGTATATCACATGCTTAATATCAGTACAGTGAATCAGTAGTATCAAATAGTATTATTAGCTATATCACTAACTGTAACAATCCAGTGGCACGAGCAACAGAATAATGCAATAATAATAAATTCGTATATTAACAATAAATATTTATAATAATATACTAATATAATATTTATTTAATAATTAATTAAACCAATTATTTATTATAAATTTCAAATAAATCATTTTAGGACTCCAAAAATTATAGAAAAATATCTATAAAATAAATCATAATATTTAAAAAAATATCAGTGAAATCGATTTGCAAAACAGACACCTGACGGTCTCGAAATCCTCACTTGTACCAATAAGTACAAATTCCTTAAAGATTTTCACCAGTGCCTAAAAATTACAAAAAAATTCGTGTAAGTAAAATACTTCAATCAAAATACCTTGGCGAAGATGGTTTACAATTAGAGTTATAATGACTCCAGAAAAAATTAGCAAAGTCAAAATACAGTCTATTACATTTTGAGATGAATGTGCTCCAATTCACATCAATATTTAAGAGTCTCATTAAAAAAACTTTATTGTTTTACATACATTAGTCCAAAATATCTTTAATATGTGGTATCTTGTTTATGTTTTTGTTTTTTTAATATGTAACAAAATCCAAAACCCTTGATTTTCGTTTAGTAGGATAAATATTGCATATGTAGTAGAAAGTAGTAGTTTAATTACAATATAGCAGAATACTTTCTCGTTGGTTCTACACTCTCTCAATCGCATTATTATTTGATTGACATATATATATTTGTGTATCTAGTGGACAATCTATATCAAAGAACACTTATGAATAAATTGACCCCAAGACATTCTATTTCATACACGCATTCAGCTAGTCACGCCCTGCATCACTCCAGTGGCAAATAAGATTAGAGAGAGCCACCTTAAATGATTTTTGTCAAATAAAATGTCAGCCTTTTGATGATCCATTTAGAAGAGTAGATGTATTAGATCCGGCCTATGTTAAGAAAGGTAGAGGTAGACCTAAAAATACTTGGTTAAAAAGTACTAGAAATGACCTTTTTTGTTCGATTTAAATGAGAATGTGACTCTTGAGAAAAAAAAAGACTTGATGTTATTGTTGTAGTGAATATTAGAGTATGCTTGATAGGGCACAAAGCTTTTTGTTAGCTAGGGTTGAATTAATTAATCTTTTTTAGATAAATATTTATTCCAGGTGTACAAGATTTCCTTGAATGACACAATCTATGATAGCTGACAAGAATCCTTAGGTCATGTTAGACGGACTATCTCTGTTGACTAAATAGAAGAAGGTCCATGACAACCTAAGACATGATATCATAAAATCTTGATCTAGTTTGTCATTATTCCTTCCACTATCTTCATTAGTTTAATAATGGTAGAATTTTCAATCCTAAAATTCAAATTTGTTGTTACTATATACTGAGTGCTTAGCGCCTATATAATGACTAGCCTCAATTGAAAGTTCTCTCATCACTAGGGTAATTAAACTTACGGCCTTCAGTTTATGAGAATTATGGAATCAAATCTTAAAGTCCTTGTAAAATGATAATATAATCTCTGATTAGTGTCCTATATGGAATCCAATCTGCTTTTTAAAAATTTCATGATGTACAGTATACTCTCATAGTTGAGTTAGACATGAATTTTTGGTACCCACAAATGTTATATCGATTATTGTCTCTTAACATTGTCTTATTGTAATAAAGTTGGCCACTTATATGGATTGCTTGTAGTGTGTTGCTTGCCCCATAGATTTAGCATATGTCTTGTTAGGCAGACCATCAATGGAAACCTTGGATGTCATGCATTTTGGATGATCTAATACACCTGTTTTCAAGTTTAAAGGAAAATGCATTATGTTGAACTTAGATAAAGCAAAAAAAGTCTCCCCACAATAGCCTTGATATAGTTTTTTGTTGCTACATACAAGAAAAGCTTATATATTATCAGTTGTGGATAGTTAACATGTAGTGATCCTATACATTGGCCATTTTGAACTTGTTGAGTTGTTGAGTCTTCTTACCTCCCACTCAAGGCAAGTGGCCTTCTAAATTTCAAGTGATTTGTCATTTGAGCTATCTAGTGAGTTAACCTTTGAGGAGCATCTAATATGCCATAAAACTTGTGACTAGATTGGCTCTTCCAAATCTATCCAAACTATTAAAGGAGCCTTGATGAACATGCCAAGCTCAAATAACATGTCATTGAGCTATAATAGAAGTGGTTCATTCAGTAGATTATGTATCATTATATCATTAATTCCCTTATTACAACAAAGGACAGTTCATGACATGTTTGTTAATACCTATGCCATCAAAAAACTATTACAAAGTATAAGTTTTCTGTACTCATATTTTGTGACATGTTAGATATGATCATGGTTTAAAATTGCGCAATATGAGGCTCGCCTTGAGGCCCGCCTTTGCGCAATTCCAGTAAAAAACGCCTCGATGCTTACACCTCAAGTTTTTTTAATGAGGCTTGCGCCTCAACTTGGTTGAGGCCCGCCTCGCCTCACTGGCATGAGGCTTACGCCTCACGCTATATATATTAACACTTTCATAAATCTTGAAGTAAATGCCCGACATTGGACTCTATAGGAAAGGAGGAAGGGGAGAGAGCAGTTCACCATAATGATGATTCAAATGAAGAACCCCTTAGTGATGACAGTGCTGATGATTTATTAGTTCTTATGTGATATGTCATTGTTATTTATTTTTGAAAATTGGAATTATATGTTAATGAAAAGAATACTGGGATTTGGGAAAGATAGAATTTTGAGTTGAACTATATTTCATGTTGTCTTATTATTGAGATATTTTGATTTCACTTCATATCTTATGGTTTTTTTATGTTTTATATTATTCACTCATTAGTATATAAAAAATTTATCATTTTATATTTACGCAATCTACTAGAAGTTTAGGAAAAATTAAGATAGATCTGAAATTATCACAGTAAAAAAATCAAATATGTTGTAATAAAATCCCACGGTTAATATTTAGAAAGTTCATGATGAGTTACCATACTCACTCACGCTCAAAGTACGGCTTAGCGGAGAAAGGTGTTTTGCACACCCAACGATGCCACTAGGAAGGTCACAATGCCAAGAGTCTTAATCCACGGAAAGGTCGTCGGTGGTGGAGGAGGAATGAATCGGCCGGTGATTACCCACGATCCGGTGGGAATGTTCTTCAATGGAAGGTACGAGCGTGAAGAGGATATGGTGGATGTATCCGTTGGCGGATTCGTCGACGTCGGGATTCACATCAAAGAAGCGTTAACCAAGAAGATCCGTTCTTCCTTGAACATCAAAGACGAAGCCATGGTAGATCTCGGGATCGGCCATACAACGTCGAAGAGAAGGTGAGAGTCTGTCGTCTTCTTCTCTTGGCTTCAAATGTTAAGAGCAACCAAAACTTCCTAAGGGAGGGTGCAAGAAGAGAGGCGGCCAAAGTAGAGAGGGAGGGGGCGGGTGGTTTGGGTGAGAGAGCTAAGGTTAGATGGAGGAGAATGAGATTTACTCCAAACCTGAAATTAGTTTCAGACTTTGAGTAATTTTTAAGGCAATCAAATTGGAATTGATTTCAAATTTCAAATAGGGTTTAGGGGAATTAATGAGCATTAATGGGAGCCCATTAAGAGGGGTGGCCGACGGTATTGAGAGAGGGGGAGAGGAGTTTTATGCTAATCCTGAAATTAATTTCAGGATTTTAATAATTTTGGGAGGGAAATTGATTGAGCATTTAATGGGGGAAATACCCCATGGGGGACGGCTGCATAGTAAAGGAGGGGAGGGGATTAGGGAGGAGATTTGGGAGTTTCCAATTAGGTGCAGAGGATTAGGAAAAGGAATTCATAAATCCACTTTGATTTAATTTGAAATTGATTGCATGATTGATACTTTCCTAATTTGGATCTCTCTCTATGTGGCAATAATTTGAAATTCAAAATTTGAATTTCAAATAAAACTGAAGTTTCCCTCTCATGCGAGTTAAATTAGGAAATCATTATGATGATTGAAGTCATCATAATGAATGGAATTATGAGGGAAGAGGGGCCAGCGGCAAGGGGATTGGGCAGGTTGGAGCTTGGTTGGTGGAGCGGGGTGGAGTTTGCGTGGTGGTGCTAGAGGAATAAATGGGTGGAGGGGGGGTGAACCACCAGTCGTGGGAAAGTCGGACGTGGCCGGCGATTGATTTGAGGAAGGGAAGGGAAGATGAAGAAAGAACAAAGATAGAAGACAGAATTATCACGAGTCGCGGACTCTTCCAACGACTGGTGGGCCTTGCACTTGCTCACCTCGAGCTCTCTCTGTTCTCTCTAGCCTTCATGCAAGAAGAAGAAGAAGCAAATAATATTTTTCATTCATCAATCATTATCCATTACATAAGAAATGACCATATATATATATAGGTCTCAAAATGACAAAGAAAATAAAAGACTAGAATGTCCCTTGGGCTTCAATAGTGACAAACTACCTATAAGGGCAAAAACGAAAAAAAGGCTAAAATAAAATAACTAATACATAAAATGCATCAAAAGTAAATATTCTCCATCATAACCATCGATTTCCTGTGTCGCCTCTGATAGACGCGTCGAAACCTCTTATCGATGTCCCCATCATTCTCCCCGCGTGGGAGAAAACTTGACCCTGTCGAGTGAGTATTGCGGGCGCTCTCGTATAGCTCTAACAGATCTGGATCTAGTCTCTGCAGCTCCTCTTGATCAAACCAGGTATCCTCTGTCACCGGTCCCTTTCCAATGAATCAAGTACCTTTGGCGCCCACCTTCTTTCGTGGAAATGATTTATCGTCAGTTATAACTTTAACTTTCTCTGCAATGGGTAAGTAAGGTAGATTGGGTACTGGAGGTAGGTTGGAGATCTCACTGGGTGGGTTCTCAAGGCTCATTATGAAGTGGATTAGCAGGGTTAAACTCAGGTCCCTCAAATGCTACTAAATCTTCAACATTAAACTTAGGATTCATATTAAAACCTTCAGGAAGGTCTAACACATAAGCATTACTAGTTACTTTCGAGATTATCTTAAAGGGGGCGCTTCTAGCATGTAACTTTTTAACGGCTCCTTGGGAAAACCGCTCCGAACGGATCCGTACCATAACAAAATCTCCAACTTCAAATTCTTTGAATCTTTTCTTATGATCATCATCAATTTTATAGTGAGCATTGCTTCATTGAATTCTTTTATTTATTTATTTGTGCAATTCTTGAAGATGAGATGTGAATGCAGATGCAGACTCAGATGTTCTTACCTTAGGACTCATGGGAATCAAATCAATGGGTTGTTTGCGTAGGCATCCGTACACGATTTCAGCAGGACTTAGACCCGTGGTTCGGTTCACAGAATTTTTGTAAGCAAATTTAGCTATAGGTAGCTTAGAGTCCCAGTCCCGAATATTTTCTTCTACCAAGGTTCTTAAATGATTTTCTAGACTCCTGTTCACTACTTCAGTTTGACAATCCGTTGTGGGGTGAAAGTGGTAGAGAATTGCAGTTTGGTCCCCATTTTGTGCCACAACGTCTTCCAAAAGTAACTAGTAAATTTCACATCCCAGTCTGACACAATGGTCTTAGGTAACCCGTGAAGTCTCATAATTTTATCAAAATACAGCTTGACAATTCTAGAGGCATCAAAAGTTTTGGAGCACGAGAGAAATGGGCCATCTTAGAAAATCGATCTACCATCACACATATCGAATCACTAATGGTCTTGGATAGTCCTAGAACAAAATCCATGCTAACATCTTGCCAAGGTTGGCTAGGTACAAGGAGGGGTGTGTAAAGGCCGGTGTTTTGCTTCCTCTGTTTGGCTAACTGACAGGTGTGACACCGCTTCACTAATATGCTAACGTCCCTCTTAAGACTCGGCCAATAAAATCAATTTTCAACAGCAGCAATCATCTTGGCTTGACCGAAGTGACCAGCTAAACCACCAGCATGTAATTCCCAAACGAGAAATTCGCGTAGAGACGTACTAGGAATACATAGTTTCTGAGACTTAAACAGATATCCATCTTCCAACATGAGATCATCAATAATCGTTTCACCTCCAGTTGCTAACGCAGAATAGGGTTCTTTAAAGTTAGGGCAGTCTAAGTAGTCTTCCTTAAGTCGCTCGAAACCTATCACATCTGTCCTCATCTCATGAGTAATCATCATTCGACGGCTTCGTACATTTGCCGCCTTATTTTCAGATCCCGCTTTGTGCCTAATAGTGTAAGTGTACTCTTGTAAAAATTCAACCCACCGACCATGACGTGCATTCAGTTTCTTTTGAGAGTTTATATATCGCAGAGCTTCATGGTCAGAGAAAATGACAAATTCTTGGGGAAGCAGGTAGTGTCTCTAGTATCTGAGGGATTGAACAATGGCATAGAATTCCTTATCGTATGTAGAGTAATGTTGCCTAATGTCATTTAACTTTTCGCTAAATTAGGCAACCCGGTGTCCCTCTTGAGACAATACTCCACCTATGCCTATGCCCAAGGCATCACACGTCACTTCAAAAATCTTAGAAAAATCCGACAGCCGCATGACTGGGACTTCAACCATTTTTCTTTTTATCTCCTCAAGAGCCTTAGAGGCGGATGTCGTCCAGTGAAATTCTCCTTTCTTCAAACAATCAGTTATTGGACCCACTATAGTGCTAAAATTTCTAATAAATCTCATATAAAATGTGGCCAGTCCATGAACACTTCTAACATTTCTAATGCTCTTGGGTTCAGGCTACTCATTGATTGCTCGCACTTTTTCAGGGTTTGCAGATATGCCTTGGGAGGATATAAGGAATACCAGAAAAATTACGTGATCGGTGAGGAACATGCATTTCTTGGGATTGGCAAACAATTGATATTTTCTCAGGACCTCGCAGACTTGTCTTAAGTGATCTAAATGTTGATCCACCGAGCTATTATAAATAAGAATATCATCAAAGTAGACCATTACAAATTTCCCTAGGAAAGGTTTGAGGACTTGGGTCATTACACTCATGAACGTACTTGGAGCATTACTTAAACCAAAAGGCATCACGGTCCACTCATATAAACCTTATTTGGTTTTGAAAGCGGTCTTCCACTCATCCCCCGGGCAGATTCTAATTTGGTGGTAACCACTTTTGAGATCAATCTTAGGAAAAAAGTGTGGCTCCGGTCATCATATCTAGCATGTCATCTAAATGAGGGATTGAGAAGCGATACTTAACCGTGATCTTGTTGATAGTGCGGCTATCAACACACATTCTCCACGACCTATCCTTCTTAGGGGTAAGAAGGGCGGGAATAGCACACGGGCTCAGACTCTCCCTAATAAAACCGCATTGTAACAACTCATCCACTTGTTTCTTGAGCTCCTCATGCTCAGCAGGGTTCATGCGGTAATGGGGCAGGTTTGGCAAAGAAGCTCCGGGCACTAGGTCAATAGCGTGTTGAATGTCCCTTAAAGGTGACAGTTGGTGGGGCAGATCTTCTGGGAAGACGTCGGCAAAAGTTTCCAGAAGAGGTCTTACTTCCTCAGGGACAGGCTCTTCTTGATTTGCATTCACTTCCCGAGCTACTAAGGCGTAGAGAGGGGCTCCTGATTCTAGCTCTGTACCCAAGTCTTTAGCAGTTAGAAAGTTCAGGCCTGTATTGGGTTTAAGGGGGGTGGGTTTGACGTCTTCTTTGGTGGACTTGGGTTGGGTGGGAAGGAGCTTAATTTTCTTGCCCTTGTGTTCAAACACACAGGCGTTTGATCGGCCATAGATGTGTATATCGTTATCGAATAACCAGGGGCGACTAAGGATTATTTGGCCTACATCCATAGTCAACACATTACACCATATTTTCTCTTTATATCTATCGAACTCTATAGGAACGAACTCCTATCTTTCTCCTCTAAGGTGGTCGAGTTGATCTAGGAGACTTTGTAGGGGTTCGGGTGCAGTGTGGTTTTCAAGTGAAGTTTAGAAATCCTCGCAAATGGCACGGCGTTAATACAACTTCCACTATCGATTATGACTTTTCAATTTTTATCTTTGATCTTAGTGAAAGTGTAGAAGATCGATGTTCTTCGCCAGTCATCACTTTGCTTAGGCTGTGAGAAGGCACACCTAACGACTTGTAGGTCCAAGTGATCCATCTTTTGGAGGCAGTGGATCATGGAAGTATCTTCTTCGTGGAAAAATTCCTCGTCTTCATCAATATGATGAACTAGTTCGGTGTCAGGTTCATCCTCGTCTTCGGTGACTTCTTCAATTATGGTGACGTTGAATGGGCTGGAACATTGAGAGTCAATATGTCCGTACCCATGGCACCTAAAACACTTAGTGCCAGCAAGGGTCTTGGGTGTTTCTCGTTCTGGTGCTTTACCTTTATAGTCTGGACGAGGTTGGGTTTGACTCGGGGAGGGTCGACTACTCGGGAGTCCAGTGGGTTTGTTGTACGGTTGGCTAGAGGAGGACTTGAATGGGTTAGGTCGAGGGTCTTGGCTTCTAGAGGTGTGGCTCCGAGATTCTTCTAAATCTAGCACAAAACTACAGGAAGCTTCAAACGTGTTCACTCCCCTTGCAAACAGTTCATTCCGAAGATCTTCTCTTAGTCTAGCTCTAAACATCGACAAAAGTTGGGCAGGAGTGGTGGTTTCATCCCCATTACAACGGATCATGAAATCATCAAAGGCTGAAATGTAATCCTTTACGGGCTTGCTTCCTTGGGTCAGTCTATTCCAATGATCCAAAAGTCTAGGTTAGTAGGAAGGGGGAAGGTATTTTCGCTTCAACTCTTGCTTCATCGTCCCCTAGTCTGTCACGGGGTACTCTCCTCGGGTTTCTCGCATGTGTTCTAAGTTAGCCCAATACTGATCAGCCCTACCAGTCAACTTCATCTTAGCAAATCAGATATTTATCTCTTCCGAAATATTGTACCACTTGAAATAGCTATCCATCCCTTTGAGCCAATCAAGAAAAATTTGGGGATCTAACGTGCTATCAAAAGACGGGGCATCTATCTTAATATTCTTAAGCAGTTGGTTATCGTTATCTCTCCAAGGTGTGTCACATCCTACCAGATCGTGATTGGGTCTGTGATTGGGTCGGTAGTGGTCTCTAGGAGATTCATATTCAATACGGTTTTCATCTCCATAAGGAGAGTGGGGTCTAGAGGGGGTGTAGATTGCTGGGTTTCCTATCTTCTCAATGTTGTCAAGCCTCTCTCACCCGTTTGGCGTCTAAATTCAGCTAAGTTTGTTTGGGTGTTCCTAATCGGCTGTTTAACCATTCCCAGTTGGCCCACAATTAGGTCTAAGGTTTCTTGAATGTGTTCCGGATCTATGGTTGGGTGCTAGGGGACACTAGGGAGGGTTAAGGGCTGAAGGGAAGCACCTAAACAATGACTTTAAGTTCGCTAAAAGGCGCCTAGACGTTGCTGGAACAGTGAGGACAGCAGCTAAAGTTAAGGGTGTAGTTGTCCTAAGCACTTAGAATCGCTATGGGTCTAATGGCAGCACTAAGACACAAAGTAGAATGACTTAAACTTCACTAAATGTGTGCAGGAAATGCAGGGACAGCAGTGAAAACAGTGAGTAAAAATTAAATACGCGATGATATGCATGCAAAATTTAGGCTCTAACGCAAGACTAGACCCTATGATGTTTTTCTAGTACATGACATGCATGCCTACCATGCTCTAATACCAAATATGATGTGAGACAAACAAGAATTGCACAGAAATATTAAAAGATTAAAAGATACACGATGCTTGCTACTTAAGAATAATGTTTTGTAAGGCAAGATTAAACGACTCTCAATCGTCAATTTTATTATGGTAAGCAATTACAAGACTAGAAGTTTAGGAAAAATTAAGATAGATCTGAAATTATCACAGTAAAAAAATCAAATATGTTGTAATAAAATCCCACGGTTAATATTTAGAAAGTTCATGATGAGTTACCATACTCACTCATGCTCAAAGTACGTCTTAGCGGAGAAAGGTCTTCAGCACACCCAACGATGCCACTAGGAAGGTCGCAACACCAAGAGTCTTAATCCACGGAAAGGTCGTCGGTGGTGGAGGAGGAATGAATCGGCCGGTGATTACCCACGATCCGGTGGGAATGTTCTTCAATGGAAGGCACGAGTGTGAAGAGGTTACAGTGGATGTATCTGTTGGCGGATTCGTTTGCATCGGGATTCATATCAAAGAAGGGTGAACCAAGGAGATCCGTTCTTCCTTGATCACCAAAGACGAAGCCATAGTCGATCTCGGGATTGGCCATACAACATCGAAGAGAAGGTGAGAGTCCGTCGTCCTCTTCTCTTGGCTTCAAATATTAAAAGCAATCAAAACTTCCCAAGGGAGGGAGCAAGAAGAGGGGCGGCCAAAGTAGAGTGGGAGGGGGCGGGTGGTTTGGGTGAGAGAGCTTAGGTTAGATGGAGGATAATGAGATTTACTCCAAACCTGAAATTAGTTTCAGCTTTGAGTAATTTTGGAGGCAATCAAATTGGAATTGATTTCAAATTTCAAATAAGGTTTAGGGGAATTAATGAGCATTAATGGGAGCCCATTAAGAGGGGTGGCCGGCAGTGTTGAGAGAGGGGGAGAGGAGTTTTATGCTAATCCTGAAATTAATTTCAGGATTTGAATAATTTTGGGAGGATAATTGATTGAGCATTTAATGGGGGAAATCCCCCATGGGGGCCGGCGACATAGTAAAGGAGGGGAGGGGATTAGGGAGGAGATTTGGGAGTTTCCAATTAGGTGCGGAGGATTAGGAAAAGGAATTAATAAATTCACTTTGATTTATTTTGAAAATGATTGCATGATTGATAATTTCCTAATTTGGACCTACCTATATGGCAATAATTTGAAATTCAAAATTTGAATTTCAAATAAAACCTAAGTTTTCCTCTCATGCGAGCTAAATTAGGAAATCATTATGATGATTGAAGTCATCATAATGAATGGAATTATGAGGGAAGAGGGGCCGGCGGCAAGGGGATGGGGCGGGTTGGAGCTTGGTTGGTGGAGCGGGGTGGAGTTTGAGTGGTGGTGCTAGAGGACTAAATGGGTGGAGGGGGGGTGAGCCACCGGTGGTGGGAAAGTTAGACATGACCGGCGATTGATTTGGGGAAGGGAAGGGAAGATGAAGAAAGAACAAAGATAGAAGACGGAATTACCACGAGTCGCGAACTCTTCCAACGACTGGTGGGCCTTGCACTTGCTCACCTCGAGCTCTCTCCCTTCTCTCTAGCCCTCATGCACGAAGAAGAAGAAGCAAATAATATTTTTCATTCATCAATCATCATCCATTACATAAGAATGACCATATATATATAGGTCTCAAAATGACAAAGAAAATAAAAGACTAGAATGCCCATTGGGCTTCAATAGTGACAAACTACCCATAAGAGCAAAAACGAAAAAAGGCTAAGATAAAATAACTAATACATAAAATGCATCAAAAGTAAATACTCCATCATGGCCATCGATTTCCTGTGTCGCCTCTGATAGACGCGTCGAAACCTCTTATCGATGTCTCCATTAGATAAAGTTGTAAAGAATGATCTTAAGAGTGGATGCCACCAATTCTAGATTCAAGAAGGTGAATGAAAGATAGTCGTTAATATGAAGATAAGCCTTTATGAATAGTTGTTGTATTCTTAGCTTAAGTGATGCTCAAGAGTATGGTTGTGAGTCATGGAGTACATACTCATACTTTTTATTGGTCATTTCTTCGTCTTCTATTTTGACGATATTCCAATCTTTAATCACTTGCCTTAATCATGTCAGCCAACATCGATTAGTTTTTGAGGTAATTTACTTCAAAAAATATATAAACACATGAAAGTGCCCATTTATGATGTCTTCTATTATTTGCCACGGCTTTGTAGTCTTGGTTGAAGGTGTCTTCATTGATTTTGAGAAGATTGAAGCTATTAGAGAATGGCTAGTGTCAACATTTATGTATGATGTTCGTCACTTTCATCAATTAGCTATCTTTTATTGGAGTTTTATTTGAAACTTTCGTACTAACAGGGCTCTTATCACTGAATACCTAAAAAGAGGGTGAATTTAAATGCACCTTGACTACTTTTAGAGCCCTCTTTAAATCAAAGAGCTCTTGACTGGCCTAGTTGAATTGACGTTGCCCAACTTTAGCAAGGGTCTTAAGGTATCTTTTGATGCCTTTGTAGTTACCATTGATGGAGTCTTTAAATTGGAACAACATCCAATTACTTTAGTAAGAAGCTAAATGATGCAAGCCAACGTCACTCAGCACATGGCTATGAATTTGTGTTTTAGTGCAAACACTCTAATATTGGCATTACTATCTTTTGTCAAGAGAGTTTACAGTGAATGGGTCAAGAGGATCTCAAATATTTGAATGCTTGAAAAATATGAGTTCCAGACATGCCACGTAGGTACAATTTTTTTCATGAGTATACCGTTATTCTTAAACACAAGGTTGATGTTTAGAGCAAAGTAGTTGGTCGCTTAATAGCATGCGCTATCATTTATATTCCATGCTTGAAAAAGTTAAATTTAAAAATTGATCTCTACCAAACTTCCTTTTTAAAGCTTTGGTTAAATCTACGATTTCATGACAAAAGAGGAACCAACATGAATGCATTGATATTGACACCTGCGTCATCAAAATTTTTATTGTTTGATTTATATTTCAAGTATTCAAAGACCTTTCTCTTGTATTTTTTGAGCAAAATTTCTATAGAAAGAATATTATGCATGTGGTTTATTTGTGTGATCATGTATGCAGCTTTATCACAACAGCTAGGCAAGCAGTCCTACATCCCCATTTTCTATGTCCTTCAAATTGCTAGCCCTTCCTCTCTCTTCTCTAAGGCTCCCGTCAATTTCCCCATTTTCCTTGGAAAGCCTAAAATTAGATAGCCTTAAGGAGCTTTTACTCAATCTTTACTTTTCCAAGCCTCATTTACTCCATTCCCAACTTTCTAAGATCCTTTGCACTTGTTCATTCTCTATCTATGATGGCTTATAGTGGCTACGTTCTTGAGCATTTTAAAAGGTTGGCACTGCGTTGTACAATATGATGTATATATTATCTATTTCAATGTATTTGACTTATCTAATCCCTCTATTAAAGTTACCAACTTAATAAACATAGTAGCCAAGTTCTCTTACTTTCTTCTGTGGGCCATGAGTTGTTGCCTTAGTTTAGTGAAATCTAGTTATTTTTGTCTTAATGTTTATGGGATTTAATGAGAGCATTTATGATATGTCATGTTTATGATATTTGTTCTTTTCAATTTTTAAGAGTAAAATTATTTATTGTTTTGAATAACTTACCGTCATCACAAAGTCAATAATATTATATTTTCAATTAAATTGTAGCTACTACTTATATATCGTATGACAATAATGAATAATAATGATTAATTGTGAGGCCTTATAGCTTTATTGATTTGTTTCAAACAGATAACATTCATATTCTATGTCATTGATATCATCTATATTTCAGATTGTTTCAGTACATACAAGGAGCTAACTTGAACTCCTCAAGGATCAGAATGACTGCCCCGGTCTTGACCAGTATTGTTCCAGATGCAGGCCCCCTTCATTCCTCAGCCTACTTTGTAAGATTCTATCTTCCTGTGAAATTCCAAGCTTACCCACCCATTCCTCTCCCAGAATTGAACCTCCACCCCGTTCATTGGCCAACTCATTGTGTTGCAATAAGGCAGTTTTCTGGATTTGCTCGTGATAACAATATTGTCAAGGAAGCTGAGAAACTAGCGATTAGTTTGAGGAGATCTTCCTGGGCCAACTCCACTGATTTTCTGGACAAAAATGCATATTCCATTGCACAGTATAATTCCCCGTTTCGTTTCATTGGTAGGATTAATGAAGTGTGGGCTGAAATTGATGGATCCCAGGTACCAGGTTGTGATTCAAGTAGTGCTGCGACCTATTGAAAACCTGAAAAAATGATTTAGTTAACAATCTTTGCATGTGAGAAGTCTATGTGGAAATGCGTAGCTGCCTGTTAGGTTTTTTACAGTTCCAAGAAAGAAATAAATAATACCTATGATCTTGTATATTTGCAAACTATGGTTAGAGAATGTTGTTGTTCGTAAATTTTATATGCAGCAAAGCAGATGTAAACAAGGGTGGTGATCCTCTTAGATTATTGTGGAGTAATGATGATATCATTGCAGAATGATGTAATATCTTGATGTTTAAAGAAGTTTAGAGAGGTAATAGCCAACTACCATTTCAGTATAGAGAGAAGTTTAGAGAGAGAAATTCCCGAATTTTTTAATTTTGCCTTGTTCCGCCCTTTTGGTGGATTTTTCGCTCATTGCTGCTGCGCCGGCGGCAGCCTCTTTTGGTTGCCGGATTCCTCTTGGCTTGTTTTCATCTTCTTCCTGAAACGTAGATGGCTCTAAATCTAGGCAAGGTGGTGGTATCTTTCAGCAGAGATGTTTCGATTGCTCAACTGGTAATTAAAGAACCTTTGTCAAATATTTTGAAATATTCGTCCCCGGTTGCTGGCAAAGGAAAGAGTATTGAAATTGATAATGGTTTGCCATCTCATTCTACTCCTACTTCTGGAGGTAAGATGCGTGTAGATTGACCTAATGATTTTGATGCTTTTTCTTTTTCAGGCATGAAACTATTTGTGAATAGATTTGGTAATGTTATTTTCAAATCTGATATGGTATATGATGAGGTTTCGCCTGTGAAAATTGATTGTGATAAGGTTTCAGCCAATTGTGTTAATGCTCAGGAAAGTAATATTGATTCATTTACTGCTGTTAAATTGGTGGATGATGGTATAACAACGAAAGGAAATGAAGATCCGTCTGATAAGGTTCCTTTGAAGCCTTGGTCTAGACAACCAAACATAAAGATTAATTGTTCTAATAATGAATCTTTTCTTTCAGAAGATGGAATATTAGTCAAGTTACATGAGCCCAGTGTAGCAGCCAATTCTGAAAAATTAAAATTTTCAGTTGTTGTTATAGTTTTTGGAAAATTTATCCCAGTTCAGGTGATTGATGCAGAGCTACGTCGACAATGGTCCCAATTTGGGAAGTTCCACCTTACTATTCTCGGAGGAGGTTGGTTATTATGCTCATTTTTTTTAGTGGAATCTATGAAGCATGTTTTATCAGATAGACCTTGGTATTTAAATGGCCACATTGTTGGTATTGATAAGTGGATGCCAAATTTCTTACCTACATCTTTGAAGGGTTTGTCATCTCCAATTTGGGTTAGAATGACTCATCTCCCTTTGCATTGTTGGGATGAGATTAATATAGCAAGAATTGCTTCTTTGGTAGAACTATCTTTTAATTAATGGCAATATGTTTCAATGGGGAAGAAGGGAGTTTGCTAGAGTATGTGTTCGGGTCTTATTGGATAAACAACATCCTTTGGAAAGTTGGGTGGAATGTTCATCGGGACATTTTTTTCAAAAAAATTGAATATAGGAAGATTTTGACATTTTGTTTAAAATGTGAAAAAATTGGTCATTTGATTAATGAATGTAATTTGGAGGACATTGTTGCTGGTGATAGTGAGACAACTAAGTCTAATGTGGAAGATAGGAACCTTAGTAAAGCTTTGCCGGATGTAATGGAGATTGGTTCTACATGTGGACCTTGGATACATGTGAATCATGGGAGAAAAAGAAGACCTTTTGCTGCTGTTAACAGAGGAAATCAGAGTAAAGTTTGGTGGAGAAAGAGGTTAATGTTGCTAAAGGGATTGCTAGTGTATCTAGAAATTTACATCATGACTCTGATGTGATCAACAATTAGCATTCTTCGGTTGTTGATGTAATGAAGCTAGATATACATGTAATAATGGAAGGTGTTGATTTACATAAAGCTATTCATGAAGAAGCTGTTGCTGATGAAGAAGACCTGGAACTGAAGGATACGAGTGCAGGGGTTGCTAGAAATCCGGTGCATCCAGAAATTTCTGTGGAATTGAATGAAGTTGCTCACTGTGAAGATGTTGCTGATAAAGTCAACTTGGATCTGAAGAATCTTGTTTCGAAGAGTTTTGGAGGATTAGCTGCTGAATTGCATCTTGAATCTGGATTGAATCCTATTCCTTGCTCTAAAAATTTATTTATTGTGTTGAGTGGAAGTTGGTGTGATACAGCTACGGAGGGAGAAATTGTAGTACATAATCCATAATTGGTGTCTAATTTGGACACTAAGCAGGAGTTACTGACCAATGATTGTTCTGCTGTTGATGGTAGTTCAGCTGGTGGCGAATTTAAACTAAGACGGAGTTGAAATCACTTGGACCTATCAATAGTCTTCCTCTTATTAGGAGAAATGAATCGATTAATAAAATAAGGGGTGGGGTCCCTTCCCCTAATATTTCTTAATGATGTCATTTGTTTTTTGGAATTGTAGAGGGGCAAATAAAAAGGAAGCCTCTCTATATTTAAAAGAGTTTGTGAAGGATTATGATGTGTTCTTTGTTGGGCTTGTGGAAACAAAAATTGCTTCTATTGATAGGATGGAAATCAATAGGTTTATGGGTGTGGATTTTGATTATTTTTTATTTCCTTCAGATGGCTTGTCTGGTGGAATTATGGTGCTTTGGAGAACTGATTTGGCTTCGTTTCATGTTAAGATGGCTAATGCTCAAGTTGTTAGTGGTGAGTTAAATGTAAGTAATAAAGGTGTCTGGGTAATTTCTACCATTTATGATAGTAAAGAGGTGTATAAGAGTAGGGATTTATTGAATTGTTTGGAATCGACTTGTTCTAATGGTCTTCCTTCGGTGATTGGAGGGGAGTTTAATTGTTTATTGTCTCAAGCAGATAAAAGGGGTGGTAAGAAGTTTGTTTTTTTCTCAAGGGCCTAAAGAGATGAATAAGTTTATGAATGACAATGATTTTCATGAGGTTGGCTTTATGGGTCCTAACTTTACTTCGTGTAACAATAAAATTGAAAGTACTCGTATTTTGGAGAGGTTAGACCTGTGTTTGTTAAACTCAAAAGCCTTGAAGGTCTTACAGTTTGCTGCTATTAGGCATCTTCGGAGAGTGACATCTGACCACTGTCCAATGGTGTTGGAGGTGTTTAAATCTGTTTGTTGCCAGAAAAGAAGGATGCGGTTTGAAGTTGTTTGGGTTTCCTACTATGCTTCTACTAGTATTTTTGCTAAAGTATGGAAGAGCTTGATTAAAGGTTATTCTGTCCATATTCTTAATAAAAAAGTTAGTAGAATTTTAAGAGCTTTATTCTTTTAGAGTAAAGCTAAGTTACAAAATCTATCCGGTTTGAGAAATGATTTGAAAAAAGTGATTTTTGAACTACAGTTGGAGGAATCTAAAGTTTGGTTTTAAGAAGATAGGTTGTGGTTATTAAGGGCAAAGGTTCATGAGTTGAATGTCTCTCTCGCTCGTTTGAACACTTGGTGGAGAAAAAAAGCTAAAGCAAAATGGATGGACAAAGGTGATTCTAACACAGTTTTTTCACTCTTATGCTGCGGCTAGAAGGAATGGTAACTAGATTTAGCAAATTAAAGATGGAAATGGATTTTTTGTTGAAGACAAGAAGTTAATAGGAGTTTTTTTTTTCTCCAAGGAAAAGTGGAAGGATAGGTGTGTGCTTCAAGGATGGTCAAATGCTACGTATTCTCTTGGAGATATTGATAGATCGGTTTTGGACAGGGACTTCTCTCAAGATGAGCTTCAATTCGTAGTGGATCATCTTAGGAGTAATATTGCTCCAGAGATTGATGAAATAACTTTCTCATTTATCAAATCCTTGTGGGCTCCAAAAATTCGGCCTCGGCCTCCACTCGCTTTTCTTATTCGGCGAGGGAGTTTTAACGAACTAAGTTCCGGGGTAAATTTTGGAAGGCAGATGGATTTGTAGATAAGACACTACCCAGAGATTTCGCCCTCATTTTACGAGGACTTTA
Source organism: Dendrobium catenatum (assembly GCF_001605985.2). NCBI lineage: Eukaryota > Viridiplantae > Streptophyta > Magnoliopsida > Asparagales > Orchidaceae > Dendrobium > Dendrobium catenatum. The sequence continues at coordinate 126,346 of NW_021319892.1, read as the reverse complement.
TGATCTGAGTTCTGGTTTCCTATAGGCGCAAGCCCCTATAGTTAATTACCCCTCCCGATCACGAGAGAGAACTTTCGATTAAGGCTAGTCGTCAATCAGATACGTATAGAAATACGTGTTATCTGGCATATAGTAGCAACAATGGGATTAGGATATGAGAATTTGGAAATTTGGGAACTTGGGTTGAGATATTTGAGGATTTGATATTTAAAATTGAAAATTGCACCATCTTGC
>NW_021319892.1:97675-125910 GCF_001605985.2 Dendrobium catenatum | reverse complement strand
CACATTTTTTTTTTTTAAATTATAATTAATATCAATTAATTATAATTAATTAAGAAATCATTTTTAATTAATTATTTATAATTAATTAAATTTAATTCTAATTAAAATTAGTTATAATTAATTAGATTAATTATAACAACTTAATTAAAATTAAGTGTAATTAATTATAATAAATATAATTAATTAAAAATAATTATTATAATTAATTAAAATTAATTAAAGTAATTATAATTAAATATAAAACTTTTTTTTTTAATAATGGGATTAGGCCGAAGAAGCTTGCCAGAGGGAGAAAGTTACCTATACAGCAAGCGGGCTCCCTTTGCTGCTCGAGCTCAAAATGTCGTGACTTCAAATCCGACTGTTAGGGAAAGTCGGTCGGGTTCGGTCGGAGCAGGTATGGGGGAGAAGATCTCACTCACTCTCTCTCTCTCTCTCTCTCTCTCTCTCTGCTTGCGTGAGATGTCGGCACAGGCAGAGGATCGAAGGTAGGAGCCGGATGTGGAGAGAGAGTTCGGGCTTGAGATCGGAGCCGGGTCGGGATCGGAACGTCGAGGGGTGGCTTCGGCTGGGTGTCGGGATGGAGATCGGAGAGATGTGGAGGTAGGTAGGGCATGGGGAGATCGAAAACTGGGCGTCGGCTTGGGGAGCGTCGGCGCAGGGAGAAGAGGAGAGATCGGGATTCGTTCGGCTAGAGTGGAGGTCGGCCGGAGCTTGTGGGATCGGGACTCTGGAGGAGACGAAGGCTGTGGTCGGGTGGAGAGGGGAAAGTAGCGAATGAAAATGGAGCTGCCTCAAAGCCTTGCTCTCATCTCCTCTTTATAGGTCGAGTGCAACGACAGAAACGAGATGATCTCGCGGGATATTCGGACTGCTTCGGCTCCGTTTGCAGAATCGGGTACTGTAGCAGCGGGATTTTGGCAGGGATTTGATCGCGAATCAGAGCAGTGTCGGAAAATCAACGGGATTTCCGGGATTTCTTCGATCGAACGAGGTATGCAGAATTTTTTGTTTCCTTTGGACATTATACGAAGGTCAACAATCCTATTGGAGTATCATTAGTATGGATGTTTGGAGAGCTATTAATCTTTCTTTTTCATCTGGCAAGATGTCTTCTACTTGGAAAGAAACTCTTATAGTGCTCATTCCTAAAGTTTCTAATCCAGTTTTTCCTTCTAATTATCGACTAATTTGTTGTTGTTTGTCTATTTATAAATTGGTGGCAAAAATGTTGCTTAATAGATTAGAGTTGGTTATTCATAAAATTGTATCAGAGGAACAAACGACTTTCATCAAAGGGCTTTTTTTATCTGATCATGTTCTATTGGCTCAAGAAGTGTTCAACAAATTCAGATTTTCTAAAGCAAAGAAGGGTTTGGTGGCTTTCAAGGTAGATATGGATCAAACTTATGATAACATGGTGTGGTCTTCTTTAAGGCAAGTTCTGGAATATTTTAATTTTTCTTGTAAATTTTCTCAGCTTATTTTAGAATGTGTGGTGAAACCTAGATTTTCTATATTGGTTAATGACAATAATTCTAGTTAGATTGAAGCAAGGACTGGCTTTAGACAAGGGTGTCCCTTGTCACCTTATTTGTTCATCATTTGCTCTCAGCTTTTGACAAATGCATTTTTCCAAGAAGGAAATAACATTGGGATTAAAATTTCTCCAAATTCCCCTATGCTTTCACACTTATTATATGTAGATGATATTCTGATTTTTTCTGAAGCTAAGTATTAAAGTGAAAAAAATAAAAACTATTCTTTTAAAATATTGCAAGTGGTCATGTCAAACCATTTATATGCAAAAATCTGTCATGTTATTTGGCAAATCTGTTGGTAGGAAGAAGAAGAAGGCTATTTCTCTTGCGTGGAGGTTCAAAGTTATCAATAAATTTAATTACTTAGGAGTGAAGATTGCTTTAAAGAGGCTTTGGGCTTCAGATATTCATATTCTCATGGAAAAGGCGTTAAGTAAATTGAATGCTTGGTCAAACAAGTTTATTTCTTTACATGGAAGGTTCGTGCTGGTAAAATCAGTGTTGCTTTCTCTTCCCATATTTTCGGCAACACATTCTTTAGTTCCTATAGGAATATTGTATGAATTTGATAAATTGTGTAGAAGGTTTATTTATCATAAGAAGGATGGAAAATTTTATATTCATTATGTTGCTTTGGATGTTTTATGCAAACCAATAATGTATGGTGGACGTGGGATTCACTATGCTGTTTCAAAAGTAGGGCCTATTCGTGGTAAATTTTCTTGGAATTTTACTGATAAACCCAACTCTCTTCTTAACCGTAATTTGATTGCTAAGTATGGTATTGACATTTGGAATGTTGAAGCCAAAAGAGGAAGCTTTTCCACTTGGGAAATTATTGTGAATGGTGTTATGTTTCTCCTTCTTATTGTAAGAAGGGAAGTTGCAAATGGAGAATTGATTAATACTCTTAATGATACATGGATTATTGACAAGAGTTTGCTGAAATGGCTAATGTTCGTTGCTACTGATTTGGAAGATAGGTATGGTCTTAATAATTTCATTGTTGATGGATCGTGGAATGCTGCTCAGCTTGGATATTTTTTTTTTGATGAGGAGCTACTCAACATAATTCTTCATATTCCTACAAATGATGCTCTGTCAAGAGATCATATAGAACTAAAAAAGAAAATGTCTAGAAGACTATTGTGAGTTTGATTACTAGGAATCTGGTAATGGACTCTACCGATGGAAACTACTGGAGCTAGATTTAAATCCTAAAGCTTATACCTCGTGTGGAGCTCTTTTAGTGGCTTGTTTTCCATAATACAATTCCTTTTAATGCTTTTTCAAAGTATAGAAGGCTATTGGAACAAAGCTCTTGTCCAAGAGGATGTGAGGCAGAGGAAAATGTGGATCATATAGTGGCTGGATTTTCATTACTTATTCTTGTTATAAAGCTTCTGAATAAATGGGGTTTTGAAGTTTCGATTTGCTCTCTTTTTTGAATTGCTTCAATAAGTTGAGGATCCTCTCGCATAATAATATGTTTATAGGAAATTTATATTGTATAACATTATTCTTTACTTGGAAAAGCAGAAATAAATTTGTATATGGCAAAAAAGAAGATGATCTGGTTTCTATTACGGCAAATGCTTTATCTTTATCTCCAGCTTCATCAACTCCTTATATTCATTCAGGATTCTGGGATGTTAATCAGTTGTATAAGCTATCTTCTTCTTAGCATTCTACCATACACATTTTTCTTAGCGTGGTGGAAAGGCCCTGTTTTCTGTAGTTTCCCCTAAACGGGTGAGACGTCAGGAGGTTACCAAAATTTTGGGTGAACATGAGACCGTACTTGGACTTGATTGAACTCAAAGGACAACAAAACTTGTGAACCTTTGAAATGAATTTGAATTTGATTGAACACATACAGAGGACTTTATTTGGACAATGCAAAGGACTTAATTTGGACTCAAATGCACTTGAACTTAAACATGAAATCAAATGAAACAAAATTAAACATTAATTCAAACTTGAATTGAACATAAACCTAACTCAATTTTAAACAAAGAAGTGAGACTTGAGTTATGTGCATGGGAACTTGAAGACATTGAACTTGAACCATACAATATCAAGTGGGATTTGACAATGAACTATGCTCAATTTGAATTGAATGATCCATATGAATTAAAGTCAGATTATGACATAAGGAATTCAAATGAATTATAAGAGATTTGAACTCGATTGAACAAACTACATAGAACCAATCTCATGAAAGCATGAAGTTTGAACCAAGCATGAAGGAGCTCAATATCATGCTTAAAATGAAATTATGAGTGGTTAGATATCAACTCCTAATTAAGTGCAAGAGAAGGATACACAGAACTTATGTTAGATGAGGAGTTTACAAATACCCCCTCGCTCACAAATGATAATAAGATTCATACAATCAATTTACTTGGGACAATTGCATTGACTACAAAGATATAGATTGGATAAAATCTCCACTACAGTTTGCTTAAGGATTCTTTAAGCAATGGCATTAAACAGCAATGGCATTAAACCTCCAAAGAATTCTACCATGAGCTATCATGACAAATGGAATGCAAATATCAACAAACTGCAGTCACCTATGAATGATATTCATTATTATACAACACTCTTACTTATGGAAGGGAGTGTGATAGTTATAATAAACACAATGATGTATTCATGAATGAAATGTGAAGAATATGTGACAGATATACAATAAATACAACGAATTCCTTGCAAACATCGGTAGAAGAACCATAGTGCCTGCAACCTATTGCCTACGAGTGATACAATTTCTTGTAAACAAATGCAACAGTTCATTGAGCAACGTGCATAAAGAATTTGATGACAAATCCAGCCATTCATCGGTTAATATGCAAGGAGGATCCACTACAAGTGAAGATAACATATCCACAGCATCATGTGCAACACCTACGAGCTGTCATAGTAAAAGATATAATAACACTTCTACATTCAAAACAACTATCCAATAGAAGTCAAATACACAAACCTTTGCAAGCTATGAGGGTAGAAACACAATAGTACTATAATAGATATAAGCTCCTACGGGCCACTACAGAAGACCCGCTATCACATTACAGGCAAGATACAAAAGAAATACATTAAATGTAGTCTTCTACAAGTCACTATAAGAGGTTTGTCATGCATAAAGGTACCCACCTATGAGTAGCAACCAGTATTATGTGGTAAATGCTAAGTGAATGTTAACATACACTGCAGCGTGCCCACCGGAATTAATGATCCATGTTTGACAAATGTGCTGTTAAAGATTAATGCAAAGTCTAGTGGCCCAAACTCATTACTACAAATAGAGAATATACCTACTATTCCAATCATCTCAAAGATTGTAACAATTATTTCAGGAATGGGTCCATCCTAAAGCTATCTTAGTTGGTTCAATGTATCATCGATTGTCGTGATTGTTAGTTCAAGATAGTGGCTATCAACTTCGAAGTACAAGACATCGGATGTTGCCTACAAATTTTTATATGAGTTATGGGAAGAGAAAGCCATATCAAATCAGTATCTTCATTGATTAAGTGAGCGATTCTCAGTTCAACCGAATTTTGGAATTGGGATGGATAAGATTATGAGGCTTGCAAGTTACTTGATGGATAAGCAGTTCCCTAAGCTTACACTAATAATAATACAGAACTCAAAGGTGAAGGATACACAATGTGCATTAGTTCCTACGGGCCATTATGGGAAATATGTTGTGCATTCAACATATCACCTATGGATGAATACTAAAGAACTACAACAAATATGAGCTTCTACAGGATGTTATAGAAGAATTGTTAAATGTCCAAAATACCCCCGCACATGCACTATAATATGTAAGCACATAGGTACACTAAAGGGGTAAATACAATCGCAAATCACATGGGCCCCGATGAGCTTATTATAGGAACACACGTGACGTCTAGGGTTACTGTGTGGGTCCATAAATTTGAATCCAATTCTCCTAAGAAGGTAGATATGAGTCGATAAGGTTCAGCAAATAATTATAAAATACCCCCAAACACCCGTATGAGCCCCAATGAGCGTGTTATAAGTACACACATGATGTCTAGAGATGCTGCATGGGTCAATAAGTGAATTCAAGTTCGAACCCGATACTTCTATGCAGATCTATAGGGGTCGACAAGGTTTGAACCATCAAATAAATATACGAGTGCGGCGACCGTATATTTGTCTTAATACATTCATATTAGGCCTTCAAGACTTATAAAAATAAGTATTCATCAACAAAATTACAAAGCCAGCAACAAACCCGATCCTCTATCAGCAAGTTGATAGAGTTCACAATGTTCACTCAATAAAACATAAATGAGCCCATACACCTCGATGATGGTCGTGTTGAATACAGATCTCAACCGAAAGAATTAATTCCAAATATTCAAAATGCCACTCCAAGTACCCAAAATCCAAAATTTTCAAAAATCATCCAAGTTCAGAATATTTAAAATTCAATATCCAATCATTAATCACTTAAAGTAAAATTCATTCACCATCCGCAACAGTTTATTGAGGTGAACAAATTGAAATTTATTTTAGCTCACTTAGAGTTAATGTCTAGTAAAAAATATGACTAGGATAAATTCTCAAATAATCTCCTGCCAATAAGGACATGGTTTGTGTCCTCTAACTAATGGTTTTGTTGCTAAATGACACCGTAGGATAAAAAGTTATGATATGGGGCTCTTTGAACTGAGTGATTTTACCATCAAATGACACCAAGAAATATTAGTTATGACTAGAGGTAATACGTTCCTTAATGACATCAAATTCTTGAGATATGAATCAATAAGATATGATTGATAGGGCACTAAACCCTCTGTTAGCTAAGGTGGATTCAAAATTTTCCTCTTAGATAAACATTCACATCAAGTCTACAAGGTACCCTTGGGCAAAGCAACCCATGGCTGCAACCAAGGATCCTTTTATTAGTTTGATCTATTACCTCCTCTAATTAAGTAGACCAAGGACCATGATGGCCCGGGACAAAGGATCCATGTGATCTTGATCGGGCTCATCATCACTCCCCCCACCATCCGCTCTAAGTATAAGATGGTGAAATTTTAATATTAAATATCAAACTTTTTAAATACCAAAATCCATGATACTACTATACGCCTGATACTACATATCTACGGATATAACATATCTTATCGACGACTAGCCTTAATCGAAAGTTCTCTCTTGTTATCGGGAGGGGTAATTAACATTAGGGACTTGCTCCTTTTGGAAACTAGAACTCATATTATAAAGTCCTCGCAAAATGAGGGTGAAATCTTTGGGAAATGTCTTATTTGCAAACCAATCTGCTTTCCCAAAATTTACCTCAAAACTTAATTATGTTAAAACTCACTCCCCCCCCCTCCCGAAGAAATGCAAGCGGGCGGAGGCCAGGTCCAAATTTTCGGAGCCCACAGTTATGAATTGGAAGGGGCTTTCATTGAACCATCGCATGTTGTTGAGAGTTTCTTGTTGCATTACATCTCCTTTGTTGAGGATAAAATTTCCTTGTCAGATGAAGAGATTGAGGATCTAGGATATGGAACAATGCTCTTGTTGGATAGGCAATTTGAAATAGACCATTCTACGATAACCTCTTTTCGCAGTTAGGAAGCTTTGGAAGCTCAATGGATCTATCAAACTATTATCTCTATCTGAAGTTTTTTTTCTTGTTTATGTTTACATGTATTAAGGATCTTGATATTGTTTTAAGTAGAGTCCTTCTTTTCTTTGATGAGATACCTTTTATTTTTAAACAATTTTCTCCCATTAGGATTATTTTAAGGGGATGCCAATTTGGATTAAAATTTTTAATATGTTTATTTGTTATTAGTCTAAATCTAATATTTCAAAAATTGCATGTAAAATTGGAATACCTTTAATTGTTGCCCCTTGTTGTCAATAAATCTCGTTTGAATTTTGCTGGTGTGAGTGTACAAATCTCCACCACTTTTATTGTTCTTGATAAACTTAGCATCACAATCATGGGAAAAGATGTTAAACCCTCTATACTTTATGAATGAAAACTGATTTGTGGCCCATAAACTTTATAGTAGATTAGGAATCTTTCATCTTCCCTATAGGGCATAGGTCCTCCTTATAACCTATAGGAGAAGAGGCTTTGTGGGGTGCTCTTTGAGAAATATGCAAGGGGAATTTATTAGGGGATTTGGGCTATTTAAGGGAAGAAAGTTGTGTAGGGTTAGAGCTATATTGAATTTGTTTTTAAAATAATGTTTTGTTTGGGTTTTGGGTTCTTGGTGGTTGCTAGGAATTGTGGGAGAGATGATTTATCTCTCAACAATGAATCAACATGTATATTGTCTTTCTTTTCTTGGATATTAGTAATTACATCTCCCTTTGTGTTATTTTTTATCCATTTTGAGTATGTTTGCTATTTTTTACATTATTTTGTGCTATTTTGGTCATTAAATCCTATCAAATTGGTATTAGAGGATGATTTTAGACCTATGGCATCGAAAAAAGTGGATGCTTTGTAAGAGAAATTAAAAGAAGAAGTTGGCCAGTTCCAATCTGTAGTTGAGGAATGGATTTCATCCATGGAAGGATGGTTTTCTAACATAGAGGACATGATGAAGAAAATATTAGAGCTTCACACCCAATCAGCAATATCGAACAAGGAAGTGGGTGAAACCTAAATATTAACACAATGAGGAATGATCGAGAGGTTAAAATCTTAAAAAAGGGAATATATGCCACCTCTTAAACTAACAACCAGGAGGGAAATGGGTGAATGATATAACATGAGGAGAAATTGGGAGGAAGAAATAAGGAGGGATGATTTTCATGAAGAGGATATCTATAAAAGGAGGAGGGGTGGGAGAGAATTATGGAGAGATTACAACAATTTCTATATGGGAGGAGCCAGAGGTGGAAGAGGAAGTTGGGGCGGAGGGGATCCTAGAGTGAGAAAGTTTAAGATGCCCATTTTTTCAGGGGAAGATGCTCGTAGGTGGATCTATTGGATGGAGAGATACTTTACAGTTAATGGAATAACAGAGGAGTAACTCATGAGGGTGGCTTTATGCTTGGAGGGGAAGGCCTTGTCTTGGTATCAGTGGAGAGACATGAGAGATCCAATTTGATCATGGAGGGAGTTCAAAGATAGTTTATGAAAACATTTTCAAACCAGTCATGGAGGAGAGACTTCTACGAGTAGTTCTTTGCTCAGGTTCAGGAAGGGACATCGATGAATTATAAGGAGAGGTTTGAGTACCTTTTTAGCCAATTGGGGTGGCTATATGAGATAATGTTGGAGGTAAATTTCATAAAGGGACTCAAGCTAGAGATAAGGGATGTTGTCCATTTATTGAGGCCATGAGGGTTGGGGGAGACTATGGAGCTAGCCCAATTGGTGGAGTATAAAAACTCACTTGAGAAAAATAGCATTGGCAGTAGTTTGGGAGCTTCATACTAGATGACAATTACTTTTTTGCCCCCAAAGGTATAACTTGTGCTCATTCAGAGAGAAGTACCTAAGTATAGGGGTTTAAGAGCTTGATAAGGGGGGTTTTTAAGGGGCTAGTCGAGGAAGAGGTTCAAGAGAAGCGAGCTAGGGGATTGTGTTTGCGTTGTGATGAAAAGTTTGCACTGTGCCACTATTGTAAGGACCACTCGTTGTAGGTACTTATACTTTGTGATGAGGAGTATGTGAAGAGGAGGTGGTTGAGGAGGAGGTGCATTTGTGCATAGAAGTTTTGGAAGTTTCCCTAAACATAGTGGTGAGGTTTACCACAAATCACACCTTGAATTTGACGGGACATATAGGAGGAGAATTAGTGATAGTTTTGGTGGATAGTGGGGTGATCCACAACTTCATCTCCAACTTGGTGGTGGACCTATTAGGGCTAAAGCTACTCGACACAAGCTATTTTTGGGTGATGATGAGAACGGGGAAGATGGAGAAGAGTAGAGGCATATGCTTAGGTTTGATGGTGACACTGCAGGAGATCTAAGTGAAGGAGGATTTTTTTCCCATTGAGTTGGGGAGCACATATAATTTTTTTTTTCATAAAGTGGTTGCAAACATTGGGAGAAATCAAGGTGGATTGGAAGTCATTAACTATAGAATTCATGGTGGGAGAGAAGAAGGTGAAGATCAGGGGGGATCCTAGTTTGTCAAATAATGGTTTCTCTTAAGACCATAGTTAGGGAAATCCAAGGAGCAGTGATGTGATTGTTGGTGAAGCTCCAGAGCCTTGAGGGAGAGGGAAGCATGGAGAGAGAGGGAGAGAGGAGATAGTCCAACCGCTCCTGTAATAATTATGTGAGGTGCATGAGTATGCCATTATATTGATGGATGGGGTATGCCTTATTAGTGTTTGATCCTATTGATACCCACAAGTTTAGAAGGATGAAATCAAGAGATATATCAAGGATATGTTGGAGGCTTAGATCATTTATCCAAGTTTTAGTCCCTTCTACAGTCCTATGTTTCTAGTGAAGAAGAAGGATAGTAGTTGGAAAGTTTGTATAGATTATTGAGCTCTAAATAAAAAAATAATATTGGATAGGTTTCCTATACATATCATTGATGAGTTGTTGGATGAATTATATGAAACGATGATGTTTTCTAAGATTGTTCTAAAACCAGGATACCATCATATCAGAATATGGCCTGCAAACATCCATAAGTCTGTTTTCAAGTTTTATGAATGCCACTACGAGTAATTAGTGATGCCTTTAGGGCTTTCCAATGCCCTAGCTTTATAGCATGTCCCTTGATTGACAACTGAGGAAAGATAGTTTCAAATGGGGGGAGAAAGCCATCCAAGCATTTGAGCAACCAAAGAAAGCCATGACTAGTGTTCCTATGTTAAGACTATCATATTTCAGCTAACTATTTATAGTGGAGACTAATGCATTAGTCTATGGGTTGGGAACAATTCTCATATAGAGTTAGAGACCCATAACTTATTTCAACTAGGTTTGACTATTAGGGCTAGGATGAAATTAGTGTTTGAAAGGAAGCTGATGGTGATAGTGTTGGTAATACAAAACTATAGACCTTACCTATTGGGGAGGCACTTCATAGTCAGGATGAACTATAGGTGCTTAAAGTTCCTATTAGAATAGAGTAATATCAATAACATCTTTTTATGTTGTTGGATTATCACTTTGAGATCCAATACAAGCCTGGGCTAGAAAATGAAGCTGTAGAAGCTCTCTCCAAGCAAAGTGAAGATCCTCAAGTTGTGAATCTATCTATTCCCATGGTGCTGGATTTGGAGGCCTCGAAGTGTGAGAGCGAGCATGATGCGGAGATGAGTAAGATTAGAGTAGACTTATTGTAGGAAAATGATAGCCATCCTAGTTACTCCTAAGCTGTTAAACAATGGAAAATTTATGTTGTCGATGACATCTCCACACTTCTCTCATTTATTACAGTATTTTCTTGGCACAACTATTGGGGAACATTCAGAAGTTTAGAAGATATATCATATATTGGTAGTATAATTATATTCGATGGGAATACGAAAGGAAGTATAGGAGTTAGTGGTAAATTATGATGTGTGCCAAATATACAAATACTTGGATATAGCTCTAGGTGGTCCTCTATAGCCTTTAGCATTAGATGAGAACGTATGGGAAGAGATGATTGTAGACTTCATTAAGGGACTACCTAGATCTAAAAGGTTCATTGTGAATCCAGTGATGTTGGACAGATTGAGAAAATATGCTTATTTCATTTCCTTACACCACCCATACACCGCGGTAATAGTGGTAGCCACATTCATTAAAGATGTTTCCTGTTTACATGGCATACTCGAGGCCATTGTGGTCAATTGGGACAAGGTCCTTTGAGCCACATATGGAGGAGTTATTCAAGATGTAGTGGCCTATCTTGAAGCAAAGTGCAGCTTACCAACCCCAGACGAATGACCAAATGGAGGTGGTGAATCGTAGTGTGGAGACTTCTCTTCATTGCTTTGTATCAAATACACTAAATATGTGGCCATGTGGTTAGCCTGGACAGAATATTTGTATAACACTTCATAAAATACAACAACTAAAATAATGCCATTTAAAATCCTATAAGAGAGGGATTACCTCATCTAATATATTATGGGTATGGAAATACACTTGTGTAATCTATGGAGTAATACTTGGGAGAAAGAGATGGGATTTGGGTAGAATTGAAGGAACATCTATGGAGAACACAACAAATCATGAAGAAGCAAGTAGATGGACACAAGAGACACATAAAGTTTGAGGTTCAGGATAGGGTTTATTTAAAGATCTAACTTCATAGACAAAGGACTTTGGGTCTCTTGTGTCCATAGGGTCGACAAAAGACTGAGAAGTTCTCCTCTACTACTTTAGGCCCTATGAGGTAGTGGAGTGCATTAGCGTAGTAGCATATTACCTATGATTTCCACCGACCTCAACCATCCATCCCATATTTCATGTATCACAATTGAGACAAGCCATTGGAGCTCACACACCCACACTCGCACTATCGCCCACACTATAAGAGGATATGGAGGAGATATTCAAACCACTGGAGGTGAAAGGGTTGTGCCAAGGAGATAAGGGAATCATGGAGATATTGATAAAGTAGATGAATTTACCTGAGTATGAGGATATATGGGAGCCCTTTAGTACCATCTAGAAGTAGCTTCCCTCTTTCCACCTTTACAACAAGGTGACTTTTTGGGATAAGAGTATTGATGTGGGACCCTTTTTTTTTGGTTAAAACTCACGAAGGGGCCTATGCGTTAATAGTAATAAAATAGTACAAAGTCCTTAAGGGAGACTAATCGCTTACTATGCTCCAACGAGCTACAAAAATAAAGAAGAAAAAACCTAAGAGCAAAAAGTCTCCACTATGCAAAAGTACAAAAGAACATAGGAACATTCTACAGATGCTACAGGAAAGCATCCAAAAAAGAAAGCTATAGATAGCGAAATGAGGCTCGAGCTTTGTAAAGAAATGGGTGATGATCACAGGAAACCAAATCACCTGCAAAAGAAAAATGCTGCAAACAAAAAGATTATAGCAACAAGTAATATAAGAAATAGACTTGCAAAAATTAACGTTAGGGAGAGAAAAAAGCTGAGTTAATCCACTTAGCCAAAAATGATCGAGGCACCACTAAAAGTTAGACCAAGGATATAAATCATAAGAGCTCAGGATAAAAAGATAATAATCAGCTTCATCAAGAATGTCCACTTGCGACTCGATCCAACCCTCAGGAGCAAACTCCATCCAGTTCTCTAAATGATCCACGTATAAACTAACACCATAATTAACATAAATCCACAATAGGTAAAAGGATCCAACCTTCCCAAATATACAACAGCACCAATACAGCCCACCTAAGAACAAACAACACCACTGCAAGCTAAGAAGAAGCAGGGCCAAATCCTCCACAAAATTACCACAAGGATAGCCAAAAGCATTCTCGCAAATAATAGTAAGGAACAACGCTCCCAACTTCCTAGATAAGAGGCAATCAAAAGAAACCCGAACCAAAGCCAATTGAAATGAGAAACTCACAGTAGTCTCAACACCAAGGTGACATGCTCTCAGCAAAAATAACATAACAATCATTGCTCATATCCATAATCTAACAGACAGCAGCAGCCCCGAACAAATCCAAACATAATAACCAAACATAATTGAAAAAAAAAACCACTACAACCACAGAGCTAAAGAAAGGAATAAAAAATCGATCGCAACAGCACTAAAAAACCCAAGAACACAATAATGACCAGCAGTGAGAATGCCATACCATAAGAACCCAACACTGATCACCCAGGAACAAAAATACAAACTCAGACTAAAATCGAGCAGTACTATACCAGATAACAACCTCCACAACTAGGGGAACCTCAAGCGAACAACTGGGAACAAAGCCGCAGTTACAGAAGGCCAAAAATCTACAGAAATTCCAACCAACATAAGGAAACAGAGCATAACAATCCAGTTAAGTATCAAATGAAAGCAAAAATCCCAGCCAAAAAAATAGAGACAAACAAATCGACCACCAATTAAAGAAGAAGAAACCAGAGGCCAACCAAGATAATTTAAGAACTAACATAGGGACAACCACAAGCATCAAGATTGAGTAAGCCACGAAGATGGGCAGGACAAGTGTCCCAAATAAAATCAGTAAAACAAGACCGACTGTAGCCCCACATAGCCAACCAAGAAGCACAAGCATTCCCATCCTTACTGATATGGTGAAAAGAGAAGTTAAGAGACAACAAAAAATTTTTAATCTCCCTAACCAAATAGAAGAGGTATGGAGAACAACAAGTCTCATCTTCGGCTAGAAAGAGATTGAAATCCAAGCTAAAATTAACCTCATTATGCAAATTATAAACGTTAAGAGAAGTGCACAACTAAGTACCATACAAAATATCCTTAAAAATAGCAGTATGGTAGGTACCTTGGATAGAACCAGCAAAAGCAACAGTGAGGCCACCATTACTATCCCTAATCACATCACCACAACCACCAATTAAATCAGCACTAGTGCCATCCACGTTAAGCTTAAAGAAATTAATGGGAGGTTTATGCCAATAAATAACATTAGCAGTAATAGGGTCACCCTCTAGCTTTAAGCCTAACGAATTACCAACAAAGTAACAATTTTTGAAGTTCTTAATAGAAATGAAGTTAACATCCATAAGAGCTAACACCTTATCCTTCACTTTCTGAATAACATTATGGTGGTTCATTTTCACATTATTGAACAGGGATTGATTCCTTTCCAGCCAAAGAAAACTCAAAATGAGAGAAGGAATAATGTTACAAATATTCCCTTTAGAGTTAATAAACTATAATTTAAGCATGGAATTAATAGACAATTTAGAGTTAAAACAGTTCAGTTGAAACAAATCATCGAAATAAACCCAGGTTTTAATAGCAACAGGCCCAGATAAAAAAACATGGTGCATACTCTCTTTATGAAAACAACATTGGCATTTAGAGGCCAAGATACAACCTTTCTTAATAATATTATCATCCGTAGGAATAAATCTATGCAGAACTCTCCAAACAAACACAGAAATAATAGAAGAAATGCTTTTATGCCATATATTAAGGAAAATGTTATCTTTATTATTTTTATCTCTAAAGGTATGCTAAGCACTCTTTAAATAAAAGCCACCATCTTTGGAAAGATCACATAACAAAATATCTCTAGAAACAATATTGATAGGTAAGTTAACAATTCTCTGGAGGATACAATAAGGTACCTCATTAGCAAGCTTATTATAATCCCACTCATTATTATTAAAAAAGGTATGGACCTTAATAGAAGAAATAGAAATCAAATTGAGAAGAGAATCAATAGAATTTTTACCTAACCAACGATCCTGCAAGAAAAAAGTATTTTCTCCGCTGATGCTCCAAAAGATGAAAGGCTCAACCTCCCATTTAATCCTGCACAGCCTTTTCCAAACTCTAGAGTCACCTTGTTTAGACAAGCAATTAGTAGGATGCTTGGCATTACAATACTTAGCAATCATAAATTTAGCCCAAAGAGTAACATTAGCACGAAAGTTATACCAAAGTTTAAAGGAAAAAGCCTTAGTAAGGTCCTTAAATTTCTTGCACCCAAGACCACCTTCCTCCAGAACACCACAATATTTCTCCCAAGCAGCCTAATAAATTTTAGCACTAGAGAAAGTGCCTCTCCAAAAAAAATTATTAATAATCTTGTGAAGTCTATCACATACACTTTGAGTAGGGAAAATAGATTGAAAAAAATAAACCGAAAGAGCACAAAGAACACTTTTAATAAGAACGATCCTACCACCAAAAATAAGGAAGTTAGACTCTCAAGATAACAGTCTGTTTTGAACCGAAGCAATGATATCATCAAACCAAAAAAGATTTACCTCTGCTAGCAAATAGAGGCACTCCAAGATATTTAATAGACATTTGAGCCTGATTAAAACTAGTCAGATTACTAATAGATAAAAGTCGATCATTAGAAATCCTCTTAGAAGCAATGAAACAACATTTCTTTTTGTTAAAGAGTAAGCCATTAACCTTCTCAAAATAATCCAAAAAATCTATAAGTTTTCGAATTCTATTAATAGACCCATTAGCAAACACGATAAAATCATCCGCAAAACAAAGATGAGATAGAGGGAGACCTCCCAAAGTTTTAAAGTAAAGATAAGGATTGGTATTGAATATATTAGTAAGGCCTCTAGAAAGAAACTCAGCAGCAATAATAAAGAGAGTAGGGGAAATGGGGTCCCCTTGCCTTAACCCATGTGAAGCTTTGAAAAAACCATTGTTAGAACCATTAACAATAATAGAGAAATGAACATTTTCAATACAGTTCTTAATAAGCTTGATAAAAATAGAGTTAAAACCAAAAAAATCTAAAATATAATAAATGAAATTCTAATCAATATTATCGTAAGCCTTGGTAATATCCTGCTTCAGCATTAAGTTACCACCTCTAACCTTAACATCCAAATATTGACAAAATTCTTGGGCCAAGAGGATATTCTCAATAATGGATCTACCTTTCACAAACCCCATCTGATTAGCAGAAATAATTATGGGTAAAATAGAAGACAAATGATTCACAATAATTTTAGAAATCAACTTATTAAAGAAAGTGTAAAGATAGATAGGTTGAAAATCATTCCAATTAGTAATAGCATTATTTTTAGGAATAAGCACAATAGAAGTAGAAAGAAAGAACTTAGGGATAGGAGTACCATAAAAGAAATCTAAAAAAGCATGAAAATTGTCATTACCAATAATATGCCAGCATTTCTAAAAAAAATAGATTGGTAAAACCATCAGGCCCAGCCACAGACTCTTTATTCATATTATCCAAAACCTCTTTAACCTCCTCAAAAGGAGGACTAGAAAGCAAAATATTCTCCTCATTGGAAATAAGGGAAGGAATGAAAGAGTGATCAATAATAGGCTATGGAGTTAAAACTTTGTTAAACCTGTCTTGAAAATGATTCACAACTAAATTAACAAATTCCTCATAATTATTCGAAAAAGACCCATCTTCCCTTTGAATTTTATTAATACAATTTTTGGCTCTTTTTCTCTTGACCAAAGCATGGAAATACTTAATGTTATTATCACCTTCAATCAAATGCTTGGCAGCCAATTTTTGCTTCCAATAAACCTCTTTCTGAGCTTGTAATTTAAACAGATTATCTTTAGCATTCTTTAAGAAAGAAAAATTAATATAAGAGGGATCATTTTTACAAGAAGACTCAAGAGAAGTAACCAGGTCCTCAGCTTGCAAAATATTAGAGAAAATATTTTTAAACACATGATGGTTCCACCAATTTAAAACTTGTTTCAACCTTTTCAACTTGAACCAAAGTCTCTTCATACCCAAAATAGAATTATCAGGATGAAGAGGAGCATGCCAATTAAACTGAACCACATCCAAGAAAGAATCATGATTAAGCCACATGTTTTGAAATCTAAATTGAGAAGAAACATTACCATGTTTACACTTAATGCTGATAAGTAAAGGAGAATGATCTGATAAACTTCTACTCAAATGTTGCACATTAGTGGAAAGAACAGAATTAAGCCAAGGGTCATTAAAAAGAACATGATCCAATCTTTGCCATAAATGACCTCTATTCCAAGTGAATTTATTACCAATATACCCAATGTCAGAAAGATTGCAAGTAGTAATCATACTATTAAAATCCTCCATAGAACGAAAGGAGGGGAATCTCCAATCCATTCAGAAGGATTATAGATAGTGTTAAAATCACTACCAATAAGCCAAGGCAAATAAAAAATATTATGAAAATTATAAATTTGCTCCCAAATTATTTTTCTAGAATAAAGAGTAAACAAAAGAAGCACAACATTTAAAAAAAAACCTCTACTTTACAGTGTAAAACTTGAGTAAAGACAGCAATGACATCAATTTTAACCGAATCTTTTCAAAAAACCCAAATCTTGTTAGCAACATTGGAAATAGCATGGTTAAAGCCCAAAAATCGATAAGTGCTAATTAACCTATCAGAAGAGATAAGAGGTTCAAGCAACACAAGAATCACAATGTTATGAACACGACACAAGTTTTTAACCCGAATTCTAGAAGAAGGACAACCAATGCCCTTCATATTCCAAATAATAGTATTAAACATAAATAACCAAATTAACAAGAAGTATGCGATCGAGTGTTTCTAGGAGGTTGAAGAGAAATATGTTTAGGTTTCCTACCTCTTTTACTATGAACTTTTATAAAACTCAAATCACTATCATCTTTGACAAAACATTTAGCGGCAATAAGCATTTCCTCAGTATCAGTCAAAGCATCGTTGTTATAATAAGAAAGAGTAAGAGCCTTACTACCACTTGGGCGATCCCTTAAAGAAGTCATTTGGGGACATTCATCCTCCATAAACTTTTCCTCCTCCTCGATAACATCATATTCTCTCAAGATAATTTCTTTATTATTATTCGGAATAGCAACAACAAATTCTCCTTGTTCTAAAAAACCATCTTTAGGGACCACTTGAATAGCTAAAGCTTCCTGATCATTTAAAGGATTAGTAGAGGTAGAAATAATCATCTTTCCCTTAAGGTCATTAGAATTTAAATTAACAGTGCAAGTAGGTGAAGCGGCAATGTTAGTATTAGTAAGAGCTCCACTAATAAAAAAGACTTGATCCTAAACGATTTCACAAGCAATATTAGCATCATCCTGAGTTTTAATAGTATGAGCTTGATCACTAATCAAAGATCCATCAGAGATAGAAGACATAATGTAGTTCTCCAACGGCTCAACAATACGATTAGAAGTATTATCCTCAATAGTAACTTGAATAGGAATAGAGATCACCTGCGTAGGCTCATCCTCATTTTGTTTCAAAGAACTCTGTTCTTTGCGGAGGTGTGGATGCTTCCTAAAGCATTCATTCATCCCATGCCCATGCATCTTGAAAAATGAACAAAAAATAGATAAATTTTTGAATTCAACCTTTTGGAAGTACCCCTTAACCTTCGAACCAATCCATATTTCCGAAGGATGTTTCTTGGAAACATCAAGTTCAACTAAAACCCTCGCAACCGAAGGTCTAGAAACAGCAGCAATAGCTTGATCAGTTTGTAACGGTCTCCCAAATATAGAAGCCAAAGCAAAGAGAATTTGACGATTAAAGAAATGAAGCCTCAAATTTGGAAAATAAATCCAAACGGGAGCTATAGGGGATTCCTCCTTAACATCAAATCCGGGGACCATTTTAGTAACCACATTTGACATGCTTGAATATAGTAAGATCTCCTAGCAAAAATCCTGCTATAATCAAGATCATTAGCAAGTTGAATATCTACATGCCTTTGGTCAAGCAATCCAATGTGAAATGCTCCGGATAATTTAAGGTTATGAAAAAATTTCTGAATGACATCTAGATTAGGGCGTCTCAAAACAAATTTACCAACCAGTGTCAAAGAAAACGGAGCAGCTAGCAAATCAACAACCGAATCTTCAAACAAAAGGGCTGAACAACCCTTAAAAGAAGTTTGCACAAATTTGACATTGGAAGAAGAAGTAGTAGATCTGGCTAAAACATCTTTAAAAGACCGCGACTTCCCCTCACCAAGCGAGGAAGTGATCGAATTTGGGATCGATGATGAAAGAGGCATCATCGCCCAGCACCAAACCAAACCGAGACCTCAAAACAAAAAGCCAGCACTAACGCACAGATTGAAAGCAAGATAACAAAAAAAATGGAAGAGATGAGCCACAGAAAAAGCTAACCAGCACTCCGATGATGCCCTAGAAAATCGCCTTGAAATCGCCTCAACAACAGCTAAAACAAAGAGCATACAACAAAAAAATATAAAAAATAAAAGTACTCATCTTAATTGTAGAAGACTTAATTTTCCTCTTGAGCACCTATGCCATCTCTGTATGTTTGTTTAGATGCCTATAATAACATATAAGACATTCATATCAATTGATTTATACATATATTTCTTTTTACTAAAATATAATCACCTTATTTAATATCTTTCTTTCATTTAAATATATAAATTAATCTTAATTAATCTTTTTTTATTTAAATACATTAAAATAATTAATATTTACAACCCCTTATTTTAATATTTTACATACCATTTCAATTAAACTATTACTCTGACTACTTTTATATTAAATATAAATAGTTTGACGTTAAATTTAATTTGAATTTGCTTTCTTTATTTAATATAAATCCTACTTAATTACTTTTTACTAACGTTCAAATTTATAAACCATAATTCATATTCACTAATCTTTAATTTAATAGTTGATAAATCATTAAGAATGTCTACAAGCAAAAACTTATATTTTTTTTTTTTTTTTGTAGAGAATAAAGGAGTAATGATGCTTATATTCAAGCTATTATTTGTGTAAAGGAGTTGTTATTTGTGTTCAAACACAATGTGGTTTGAACAAGTATATTCCTATTTTAGTTCGATTACATCAAGGATCAACTTTAAGCCCATATCCTTTTTGCTTTAGTGATGGATGTTTTACTAGACATTTGCAAGAGGATGTACTGTGGTGTTTGTTATTTGTTGATAATATTCTTCTTGTTGATAAGACTAGGAAAGAGACTTGAAAGAAAACTTGAATTATGGGAGTCAACCTTAGTTTTTAAAGGTTTTCATTTGAATAGATCTAAAACCTAATAAATGGAGTGTAATTTTAGTAGTAATATTTCTGGCAGTGAGATTATAATATTAGGTTATCAAGTCATTAAAAAGAGTGCAACTTTAGATATCTTAGGTCTATTTTTTAAAGTGATGGTGAAATAGATGGGGATATTATGAGTAGAATTCATGTTGGATGATTGAAGTGGAGGAATGCATTAGGCTTATTGTGTGATTGAAAAATACCCCTCAAACTTAAGGGAAAATTTTATAAGATGGTGGTGAGACCTGTAATGCTAGATGGCACAAAAAGATGGACATTAAACATAAGCATAAAACTAAGTTAAGTATTATAGGCTTGAGGATGATCAGATGGATGTGTGACCTTACACTTATATATAGAATGTGAAATGAGTAGATACGTGAAAAGTTTGGAGTAACTTCACTCGAAGATAAGATTAGAGATAGTTGCCTTAGATGTGATATATATATATATTATACACACACACATTTAGATCCTAAATAAATTTGTACACTACTTTGTTATTCAAATTAGAATCTAATGTTTATTATTTTATATTTATTATCATTTTAGATAAAATAGCATCTTAAATAATATTTTATTTAACCGAAAACTATAAACTTCACTTACAGCCTACTTCTATATATTGATCATTGTGTTGAAATCCGTGAGCCTGAATTATTATTTTGGTGATTACGAACATGATTAGTTTGATCATTTACTGTTCTATGCATTATATATATAGTTTTTATTTGGCGGGCTATTGATATTTTAGGTACAGTATACATGGAGCTAAGCTAGAGAAAAGAACGCAAGAAGTGAAGTTGTGAGTTAAGTCTTAATTTGTAATAAATGAGTTTGTAAATTTTCTTTTTTTTTTTTTATTCAGTTTGTATTGGATGTATGTTGGCTAGGTGGCTAACCACACACACAAGTGGGTATGAAAAAATTGAACACTTATTTTTATCTATAAGATTATACTATATGATCTCAATCTGTATGATCAATTGGTTCACAAATTATATTAAATATTTAATAATCATACGATGTGACCTTAGATCTTGTATGACGGTAAGGCATCTTAATAAAACCTCATCGTTGGATTTAATTTGAGTTATCAAAATTAAGTAAATTTGAATGTTAAAATTTAACCTAATCGTATTATACAAAATACTAAATACTACATGATTTTTAATGAAAGTTGTCTAATTTGGATTGTTGATCAGGGAATCACATAAGATCAATTTTAATTTGCAAGCATACTATATGATGTATAGCATAATATACGATTTAACATAATCTTAACTAGATGACCCTGATTTGACATAACTTATCTCACTATACCACCAACAATTATATAGTCTGATCTAACAAAACTTAGAACGAGTGTTTAACTAATTAGGCAGTACGAACCTAGTACCGTATTGTACGATCAGAGTATTAAAATTGAAAATTAGGGTTTCATTTAAATAACTCAACTTAATTCTTTTTAGAAATGTAGATTTTTAGAGAGTCTCAATGTGGGTTTATGTGAGAGAGTCCTTAGGGAGATAAAGTGTGTCTCTTCCTTGAGAAAAACTATAGCAAATTCTTAGGAGTGAGTGAGCTTGAGAGAATCCATGACGGTATTCAAGGATTTTGTGAGAGGATTTACACGGGAGTCTTGTCAACTTACGACTGTCTTTTAAAGTTTGTGTGAAGTATTTTTGTAAGTCTCTATAGAACTCTTCGGTGAAGATTTGGTACTAGCAAGGGAAGGATAGAGGAGTGCGCGCTATAGAACAAATACATTTGATAGTTATCTGAGTAAGTGTCACAAAAGACCAATAAATTTGAGATATAGCTAAACAAGCCAAATTATGAACCATTTTAATTAATTTTAGCCACCACCAACAAAAAGCCTTTCTTAAAAAATTAAGCACATATTTTTTTTCCTCTGTAAACCAACAAAAAGAAGAAATATAAATGTTACAACTTTTGTAAAGGGAAATAATTTATGCTTAAAACGAAAGCTACATTGGTTAGTCATTGATTGAATGAAGAATTACAAGACATTAAGGGAAAGGAAAATTACATCATAATGGAACATAATAGAATCCACAAAGCTCCATTATTTCTTTAGTTTCATACCATGTATCATATTTCTTTGCCAAAAAAAGAGGATATTTCTTAAACAATGATGTGTCCATTTGCATGAGCTTATTATATCAAGCAGCTCATATTTTTAATTCATCATACTACTTTCTTAGACTTTTCATATATAGGAATGACTAAATGAGTAGTTTGATCACATGAAACGGCAGCCTTCTGCTTACCCAGTTAGGAAAGTTGAGGTATTAGATTTGACTTATGTTAAGAAAGGTAGAGGTAGACCTAAAAAGTCTAGGTTAGAAAATATTAGAAATGATCTTTCTTTATTAGATTTATACGAGAATTTGACTTCTAACAAGACATAATGGGAAAAAGGATTCATGTAGCCGACCCCACGAAGTGAGACCAATGATTGATGTTGTTGTTGTTATTGTTTGGATGTTAAGCTTATTGGAAAAAAATCCAAATTAAACACCAGACTTCGTGTGTGGCAAATTTAGTTCCAAAGTATCAAACTTATTCAATTTAATCCCATAGTTATATAAATTTGCTACAAAGTAGTTCCTCATATTATAATCATGATATAAAATTGATTCTAATTTAGTCCCTTAATTATACAAAATTGATCCTAGTTTAGTACCAAAGGAACTATTTTGGATCAATTTTTGTTTAGTATAGTGGTTAAATTGGATAAATATGTTACTCTGAGATTATTTTGAAGTTTACTTAGTGTTAAATTCTCTTGTAACTTAATGATAATAAAAAATTGCATCGTCATCTTGCCTTCTTACTTGCTAAGAGAATAACTTTCATTTGAATACTTATTCTATTAACATCAACATTGATAAGCAAGCTGACTTATCAAGCTGTGCTTATTATCACATGCCCACTACCTCTATGCAGGAGAGCACATCTTCCTAATTCATGGCTGGTGCTTTATCATCATCCATTTGTAACCACTTTAATCCAAACCTTTAAAGTCATTTTCTATATTGTCATTCTATTATTGTATGAACTGTAAGGCATGAGGGAGAATGACATTCTCTGTTTGCACTTTCTTTCTTCTTCCTTTGCTTTGTATTTCATGGCTTTCATTAGATGTTCATAGTTATAGGAATCAAGGGAAAGCAATGCAGTTCAACATGGTATTAGAGATACTATGCCCTACAACCTGAAATCCATTATTGCTGTTGATTTACTGTTGTACTCCTTTTTTTGTTTCTTTCTATCTCTTTTCATGGTTAACCCTTCACAATTTTCTACCTCCTCCAAGCTCTACCTATTATCAAAATGGTGAATATCCCAATCCCCTCACAGCTTAAGTTTCTAATGATTAATGTCAAATCTGTTCTTAATATTCAACTTACTATCGATAACTTTCCTCTTTGGAAATCTCAAATTATGAAATTATTTACTGCAAATGGGTTTTGATGGCTATTTAGATGGTTCCACACCAAAACCCCCTAAATATCCACTGCCATAGTTATTATTTCAAATCCTGAATACTATGCATTGTTATTATTTGATCAAAACCGTGCAGCTGTGATGTATTCCACAATCTCTCTAACTTTTCTCCCATATGTTCTCAACCTTGATTCTTGTTTCGAGATATAGAAAACCATTGAACATCATTTGTAATCCACAAATTGCTTACACAACCTTCAACTCAAAAATGAATTGTGCCACATTTCTATGAAAGATAAGTCCATGATGTAATATCTTTCTAAAATCAATAGAAAAGTTGATGTTATTGGCTCATCAAGATCCCCATTGTTGAGTAACTATCAGGCATTTAAAATTGCAATTAGAACCAATTTAAGTTGATGCTATTGATATTATTATATATAAGCTGAATGAATTACAAAGTAACTATTTAAAGCTGCAATTAGAACCAATTTAAATCCCATTAGCTTGCATGACTTTTATGTTCTTATTTGTAGTGAAGAACTAAATTTAGCTACTGAATCTGTTCGATGATTATCTATTTCTTCAAAATCCCTCGAACCAATATAGACATTCGTAGATCAAAGAGGTCGTGCTAGTGGTCATAGATTTCATGGTCGCTCATTATCTAAACCATTTCATAGTCAAACTCTTCTGGATGAGGTTCTACTTCCTCTCTATCCTCGGTGGAATATCAAATTTGTGGTAAATTTGGTCATTATTGGGTTCAAATTATAGCATCTTGGAGACTTCTTCTTTTAACCAATGATCCCTACTTACTCTATTGATACATCCCAACATTCATTTGAGTGGCTACTAGATATAGGGGCCACCTTGCATTTGACTTCAAATTCTACTCAGGTGTAAAAACACAAACCATACATAGGCAACCAACATGTCATGATTAGAAATTGAGATCTCTTAGAAATCATTCATATTGGTAAGGGTTTATTGCCAACCCCTCACCATAAAATTCACTTGTGTTCTCTTCATATTGTTCTTAATCTAACTCATAACATTCTCTCTTTAAACCACCTCAAAACTGATAATTCTTGATCTTTCATGTTTGACTTCTCTAACTATAAAATCAAGGATATGAAGACCAACCAAATTCTCCTTCATGGTCCCTATCATTGAGGTCTATACCCTATATCTACTGATCTTGCTTTTCACATACCCATCTTTGCTTTTTTTGCATCATCTTCCAATACTCATGAAAGTTGCATTTGCATTGATCAAAAGAGAAAGTACAAAAAGAGTATGGAAACATAAATTATGCCTTCCCAAAACAAAAAACAAAAGGTGGGAAGGGCTAATCTAGTAAAGAAAAACTCCATACAATTCAAAGAAAAAGAAGGAGGATGGTGAGCTGGAGTAGTAGCGGGGGACCGACCGTGGTAAGGGGTCTTGGCAGAGCAGCTGCCCTTGACATGCCCAATAAAGCCGCAATCGAAACAAAAATTCGTGAGCCCCTCATACTCTACCTTTTGGAAGAAATGCCCGTGAATGCCATTGATCCAAACACCCGGCATTAGCTTTTGTGAGAGATCAATACGAACACAAATGCGAGAAAACGAGGACCGCCCCCAAGTAAAAGTGTGGGAATCCATCCACATAGGGTCCCCAAAGCATATTGGCGATGCGTGTGATATTGCTAATGTCCCAATACATAAGCGTCAATTGGGGGGAGTCGTATCCATATTGGCGAATGTAGCCCATGCAGCGAGTTGGGAGAGGAGAAAGGGGACCATCTATCCATGCCTATAATGTTGCCTCCAATAATCCAAGTTCCGCTCAAGAGCACCGCATCTCTCGCCTCCGAAGTTTGGAACAAGCAAATAAATGAGTTGGGAGCAATTGTAACAATCTCAAACTCACCAAAGTGGAACCATCTCCTCTTGAGCTCGCTGAGGAGGTAGGGGAACGCAATGCGACGCCCCATAACCTTGGCCACAATCGCACGGTCCATCTTCGCAATATTGTTATGTACCGCCTCAATCTCTGTATCTACTAACTTGCCATCCTTGCCTAAGAAGGACTCCTTGCTTAGCTTGGAGATGGGAACAAGCTGGACCTTGTTCCAGGCGAAAGGATTAGTAGTTGTGCCTCTCACATGACTGGGCATCTTGCGTGCGGTTGCTTCCTGCCTAGGTAAGCCACTCGGGTCCTTGGGGGCACTACGACAAGCACCTTGTGTGCACAAATCTGGAGCTTTGCTCTCGGTATTTCCTGGACCATGGGGCTGTTCACACCTAGGGCTACTGCGATTTCTACAGTCCCTCTTCACCATCTCCTCATCTCCATCCTCACCATGGTCGAAAATGGGGCTGTCCTACATCTCGGCGCAATCCGCCTAGGCGGTGCCAACCCGTACAGCTGGGCAAACAGCCGCCTCAAGCGCCCGCAACTGGAGCTCGGCCTGATCGCGCATTTCCTCCTCCAAACCCGTTTGATGACCCGAGGCCTCACCTGATGCCTCCATGTCACTATCCTCCCCATCCACACGATCGGAGTCAAGGCCACAATCTGATCCCGTCGCCATTCCTGCACCATCCCGTGGGATGCTCACGTTCTCATCCTCCATGTCGCTAGCGGCAAGAGCCTCTCGCTCGAAACCCACAAACTGCTCATCCTCCAAGCCGCAGCGGCTCCCGTGGGGGGAGCCTTGGCCCAAGCTGTAGTCGTCCGCCACATCCGTACTGGCAGCCTCCACGTTTAGTTCTTGCTTGCTAGCCCTAGTCTTGGCAGCTGGTGAGAAATCCCAATGGAGCTCATGATTAGCTCCCTAACCGCCAACGATTTTGAGATGGGGGAAGTAATCCCGAGCTCAAATTTTCCTTTGTGAGGGGTGAACTTGGTGGCCGGCACCACCTCCATGGAAGCAACCCCCATTCCCTTAGTCCCCGTCGTCTTGACCATATCTTGGTCATTTTCCTTTCCCGGCCTGGTGGTGCTTGTGGCCTTCTTGCCCTTCTCCTCCCGAGCTCCAAGGGGAGCCGTTCCCTTACTTGGGTTGGCCGAGAACCGGCCAATGCCCGGTGACCTAGACGGCAACCCGCCCCTATTTGCTGTAGCCGTCGGCTCTCCATCACCGGCCTCCTCGTCGGCGAGCACCTGCCACCGATTGCCAACCTTCCCCTCCTTCTTGCCGCCGCCTCTACCGCCATTCCCCCCATTTGGAGGAGGTGACCTAAGGCCACCCCCTCTAGCCATCCTAGAGCCTCTCTCTCTAAAACCACTCTAGTGAGAGAAAGAAGTTGGAACAAATAAAGAGCTCCCCCCCCATCATCTTCCAATACTCATATGTGGCATCGACTCTTGGGACATCGTTCGCATCAAGTTCTTCTCAAATTACTAAAATCAGCAAGCTCTACTATATTTTCTGTTTCTAAAACTTTTCATTGTAACACTTGTGCTCCTTCTAAAAGTCACAAGTTGCCCTTTTCTTCAATTTATATTTTAGATTGGATACGTAGTGATGTTTGGGGACCTTCCCCAACCTTATCTTTACATGGTTTCAAATACTATACTTTATTTATGGACAATTTCTACCATTTCTCTTTGCTTTATCCTTTAAAGGCTATATCATATATTGCTTCTATTTTAATCACTTTAAAGCATTGGTTGAAAGTTAATGCAATAAACCTATAAAATGCCTACGTTCAGATGGCGATGGAGAATACACATCTAAACATTTTAATAACTGTAACAGCAGTTCTGTACATATCGTCCTGGGACGATCAGTTGTAATTTTGTTCCAGATTATGTACAGAAGTTACAGGAAAAATTTTCTGTATGGATCGTCCAGGCCGATCTGGGATCGTCCCGGGACGATCAGTTCATGGCAAAGTCAGAGAGCAAATCATCCTGGAAATTAATTATCATCCTGAGAAATCGTCCCAGGCCGATTGGAATTTGGTCAGATCGTCCAGGACGATCGTGCGATCGGCCGGGCCGATCAGAGCATTTTAAAGCTGAAATCAGCTCATTTTGAAGAGAGAGAAAATCAAAATAAATATCTAAAATTGTTTGAGGAGAGAGAAGGTCGAGGAGAATTGTGGAAAAGTTGATTTTCGGGCGATGCCGGGCTGTTTTCGTCCGACAAGACTGTTCAAGAAAGTGGTGTACGCAAGGTAAAGCACATTCCGCCTATCTCAATTTTCAAAACGGTGAAGTTTGAACGAGTTTTCTGTCCGGATTTTGTTTTCGTTAGCGAATTTTGTCCGTATTTTCCGATTGGTTCAGTTTTTACCGCGTAACTTTTGATATGTTTCTGAGGTGCCGAGTGTGCACATTTTGATTATTTTCTGGAGATTTTTGACCAGGTAATTTTGATTTGGCGGCGTTTTCTGTTGACTGTAATTTTTGATAATTTCTGAATTTGTCTGGGCAGTAGAATAAAAGTTTTATAATGTTGTTGTGAATGTTCTGTGGTAATTTGGTGAAATTTTGTTTCGGTGAATTTTTGTGTAAATTCCGTATACTGCCGTTATGCCGC
>NW_021319892.1:62868-97513 GCF_001605985.2 Dendrobium catenatum | reverse complement strand
CCAGTACCCCTCCTCGGACTGTAGAGTTTTATGACGTCTTTATTTGTAGGGTCGTTCTCCCGGCCTATATTTGGGAGCTAGCTTTTCACCTAGTCGATTTAATATCCATAAGTTTGATCATTTAATAAAAGAGTGGAAGGAAAGTTTTTATTAAAATTTTTTATAGTTGGGACCGACGTCTAGGGCTAGTCCTAATTAGTCCCTTGACTTATATAGGATGGAAATGCTTAGAGAAATGCAATTAAAATTTAAACTTTTATGAATTGGTTTGTAATGCAATATATATTGATTGACTCGATTAAATACATCAAATGAATATGTAGCAGTTTTAAAAAGGCTTGAAAATATTTTTTCCCTAGAGATTGTACAACATCCCTTTGTTAGATCTGCACCGTCAAAGGCTAGGTGGTCTTCTAGAACCCATAGGTAGAGATGAGTCTAACAAGGAAGAGAATGAAATGATATGCTTTATGCAAACTCCCAGCGATCTTGGGCTTTCTTTTTAGATTGTTAGAGTTTCTATGTGAACTAAAAGTTTTAATTTGATTTAAAAAAAAAAGTTTTGTCATGCCCTCACGAGCCTCCGCATATCCAGGCTAAGACAAAAGTGACACGCAAACGCCAAAAAATTAGGAAAAGTAAGTAAAATCATATACGCAATCAAGTCAAATCAAACACATCAATATAATTAACTCCTTAGAGTAAAGTTCGTGGACAAGTGCCACATTTATTATAACGTAGAATTGTAAAAATTAAAAGTGGTCGGGTACCACTAATAACAAACTGAATTCTAATCCTAAGATAGATGCAAGTAGACTTTGAGTGGGATACTCTTTTGTCTTCGGCTCCTCGGTTTTCTTGTCGTTGAACTCCTTGGATTCGTTGTACCTAAATACCCAAATAGAAAAGAAAACTCTACTCCTGAAGGGGAGGTTATTTTCCCCACTTTGGGCAGTGGAGTGATAAAAAATTGAGCTTCTAAATGGAAATGAACTATCCCCCTGATGGGTATCCTTTCCTATTCGTGGAATTATGCCACCAGGCTTGAGGAACCAGGCCTTCTTAGGAAACTTAGCCCCACAGTCCTGAGTAGTCCATTCTAAAAACTTCATCTTTAGAGTGGTTGTTAAGTATTAGAATGTTGATTTAGATTTTTATCAATAAAGATAGAGTTTTCTGGAAATTTAAATGATTAATTGGATTTTTTGAATTATTTGAATTATTTAATCGCATTATTTAAGGGTCCAGATGTGGACTTTTAAATTAAAGTTAATTTTGAAATTTTCAAAATTTTAATGAATATTTGACCATGAGATCACTTGATCTCAAACTCCATTCTCCCTAAATTTGGGATCAAATGGACTTATCTAAGGTGGCTAACCAAACCACCTAAGACAACCTCTGAGTCACCTTAGAAAATTCCTAGGTTACTATCCTAGGCTTGGATTGGGGTGAAATCAGTGGTTCTAAACTCCTTAGACTAAAAATAATTAACACACTAAAATTCAAACCCTAATTCTCATTGGATATATCACAAAGCCAATTTGAACTTAATGGTTAAACCATGACCCCTAAGCCTAAATTGGCTAGGACATGCCCTTAAACTTCTCAAACATTGGAGAAAAAAATTGGACATGTAAGAAACCTGACCAAGTTCACTCTCCCAAAGTCTCAAGAAATGATGACTTCAAATATGCGCACAAATGCATTAATAACATAAACATTCAAATTGAAAATGATAAATATATAACAACAATTGAGGCTTGGGACCAAAGGACTTTTGAAGATCTCCCTACGATCTTTTCAATGAGCCTAAGAACACCTAATTTGGTCAAGTGTTAAGGGAGAGATTAATTTTAAAAGTTTCCTTGAATTTTTGGTAAAATTAAATTCGGATTTACAATGTCGGAAGATAGTTTGCCGGCTTTACATATGCGCACCATCCGATTGGCTAGCTAATAGTCATGGCTAACTATGTAGACACGGGTTGATTATAACTATCGGATGATTGATCGAATGATCGCGATCAAACGTGCCCTGAAACCGCAGCATCTAAGCCAAACCATTAATTAAATCAATGGTTAAGATTACGTCTTTAACATTCCATAGAGACCCAAAGCCATTCATGTTCTCTGTCTTGATCTGGTAGATCTCACCGGGGAACTCAATAAATTTCACATGAAGGATCAAGACGATGGGGGATTTCAATCCAATGGTAAGATCGTGTTGGATTGAAAGTTTCTTTCACACTTGACCAACACTAGCTAACTAGGGCTCGGGAAGGGATGTTTCTATTAGGAAGCTTAAGGAGATGATGGCGAAGACTTTTCCTTCAGAAGTCTGGGACTGAGGTATGAATTTGCATGGAGGGCGCAGAGTCTTCTTCGAAGTTAACTTGAACGAATGGCTAGAAGATGTTCGGAGATTGGGAAATGGGAGAGGAATGCTCAGGGAGGACTAGGGAGTTCTCTCAAAAAGCTAGAATAGAATGAGGCACTGTGAAAATGAATGCCCTATTCGAGTTTCTCCAGCCAGCTCGGACGACCATGATTAATCAAGGCAGTCGTTGGGTGGCCTCAAAGTGGAAGGGGACATGCCCTCTGAGCCTAATGTGCTTGAAGCAGGTGATCCCAGGCTTTGGAAGCCTTTGGATGAGGCCCGAGATGGAGGGGACCACCAGAGCTAAATTTCCATTAGTTCTGGCTGCTGCCGGCTAAGGACTTGGTCAGGTTGAGCTAGAAAGACTGATGGGGCCCTAATAAACTCAACTGAAGTGTCAATTGGGCATAGGGGAGCCTGGATCACTAACTTGTATGATTTGGGCCAATTTGAGCTCAACCTAGGTCAGGTCAGGGGGTAGGATTGAGGTGGAAGGTGTATTGGGTCAAGAGGCACCCAATGCAACTGTCAATTGGATTCAATGGAGTCTAGAGTGGGAGATGACTCGAGTCAATGTGGTTTTAAGCACTTTGAGCTAGCCTAGAGGTTGACCCAAGTCAACTAAGAGTTGGGCTAGCTATGGTGAGTGCGTTGGACCTAGGGCTACCTAGTGGAGGTGTTGATTTGGCTAGGTGGCGCTTAGGTTGGGAAATGGCTCAAGCCGTAGTGGTTTTTGCCACTTTGGGCTAGCCTAATTCCCAAGCCAACTTGACCCAAGGATTTAGTCAAGTAGAAAAGGTGTATTTAGTCAAGGGGAACCCAATGTCACCATTGGTTGGATCAAATTTGGTTTAGAATGAAAGTTGGCTCAAGGGAGACCTCTCTTTGGGCCCTTGGGTCAAGCCAAGTGGCTAACCCAAGTGGGCCTAAGGCTTGGGTCTTCAAGAGGGGTCTCTTGAGGACCCTATAGGTCACTCGATGGGTTATAATGTGTTTGGATTAATCTTTGTCAAAGAATTTGAAGGAGTGGGAGTGTTTGGAAGGTTTGGTCAAACTTGGTTGACTTGGTCAACCAAGTTGATCTAGGGTCAAAAGTTGGGTTGATTGAGTTCAAGAGGATTATATGAACTCAATGGAAGAGGTACCAAGCCAAGAGAAGGTCATTTAGTTGGAAATTGGTGTTTAACCCTTAAGGGTCACTTTGGTCAACCATGATTGACTTAGTAAACTATGGTTGACTTGGTCAACCAGGTACAATGAAAGCATAGGTTTGGTTTCATTGTGTTCCTATAGATAGTTAGGATCCATTGGTATAGGATTTGGAGATTAATGATAGAAGACCATGTTGAATTTTGGGGAAAAGACTAAAATTCCTCTTTAAAGGGTATTTTGGTCATTTTAACCCCAAGTATACCTTGGCTCAAATAGGTTCCAAGAAAGTATGGGTTATCGATCAAGAAATCATGACAATGGTCATGGATGTGGTTGGAAGGTTCAGAAAGGGTTCCAAGGTCAAGTTCCACTGGATGGCATTTCCAGTGGCTCTAGTTGTAAATATTTGAAGGTTTTGCAGCCTGTGGAAAATTATTTAATTTCTTGAGCTAGGGACCTCAGAATGGATTTTAATTTAATGGGTTGGAACTATAGACATGTCATATCAATATATAATTGATAGGACCTAAATCAGATGCCAATTGACTGAGTTTCAAGGTGACAGAAAAATAACCTAAAAAGATCAAGTTTCAAGACCTGGGTCTTGGGTCCTAAACCCTATGATTTTTGTTGATGTTGGATTTGGATTGGAATTTGAGGTTGATTTTTTTAGTTTGGTTCATCCACATCAATGAAAATCAAATGAATGATTGAAATTGATTGGATATGATTTGAAAGTTGATTGAAATTTGATTGGAAGGTCGATCAGGGATTAGATTGGAAGGTTGAGTTGACTTTGAATGGAATTAAATTGGGTCTTACTTGGGACCAAAATGATTAGGAAGTAGACATCTTCCAATCATTAGGTCACCAAAAGGAATCCAAATGGGTAGTGATCTCATACCGAAATGAGGTCAACAACACACTCGACTAAAATAATTTTCCTTACAATGCTCACACTGAATGCACATTCCGAGTAAACGTTTAGTTTGGGAGTTCATACTATTGTTGATAGATTCTCCCTTATCAAATCTATCTTTATTTACTGCACGTATATTTTCTTCAAATAATTAATCCCCCGCCTATTTATAATAGATCAGAAAGATTAGTTAAACAAGTTCTTTTAGGATAATTATGTCAATACAGAAAGTTTCATTATCCTCTTAGGCTAATTGTTGCTTTGAAGGTAGTGTGCATTATAGGAGATCAAAATAGTGGATAAAGGCTTTCTCTATAAAATTTTGGTGGCGCTACAGGGAAAACAATAGTCTGTGGGCTAATTTCATGAAATATATGGCATCCATCCAAGTCTTACTCCTTTTTGAAAGAGATTTTCTTTTATCGAAGAGATTGTGTAATATTAGTCTTTCAATTGAGAACATTTTTTTAGCATTGCTTCTATGAAAATCATTTTCTGTTATGATGTTTGGCGAGGTTATGAACCATTTGCTAATTTTATAGCAGTTTCAAACTCTAGCTGCTCCAAAGTTTGTTAATATTTTGAAATTAATGGTTGATATCATAATAAATTTTAAAACAATAATCTTACCAACATTCTTTCAAGAGTTTCCCTTTGGCTCGAGTCTAACACTATCTTATTTAAGGATGACAGTGATTTTAAATTCAATTAAATATTTTTTAACAGAAATAAAACAAGTTAGAAGTGTTAGTTTCTTAGGGCATAAAAGTATTCCCATGCCAATTCTATTTTATGCTAGAAACTACTTTAAGGGTTTCATTCTTGTTTATGGTATCTTTAAAAAGGTTTTATACTTATATCTGATTGCTAGTGTTGCTCTAAATATGAATCATTATTGTGTATATTAAGGGGCCCATTGCATCTCAAGTTTGGAGTTGGTAACTTATTTTTTTACCAAATAAACTTACTATGTTAGTGTGAATTGACTGAGCTTGTGGGCCCCACGAGAGTGGACGATGGGCAAGGAAAGAGAGGGGTCAAATGGGGATTAATTACTTAACATCGAAGACTAAAAATGGGAAGGAAATTTGGAATGTTTATGTAGGAATAGAGGGTTGATTTGATTGGGAGAGAATTATGAAGGTTTATTTAGGAAACGAGGGTCGATTTGATTGAGAAGAAATTAGAAAGGTTTATTTAGAGAAAGATGACTTATTTGATTGGGAGGAAAGTAGGAAGGTTTATATAGGGAAAGTGACTGATTTGAATTCAGATTTGGAAGGGAATTTGGAAGCTCAATTTAGTGAAAGATGATTGATTTTAGTTTTGATTTGGGAGGGAATTAGAGAAACTTTTTTTTTAGACTAATTATGTTACTTTATTTTTATTATATGATTTGTGTATTTGCAGTAGTTTTTCTTTAGAGTCTTTCCTAGCAGTGCCTAGGGTTTGTGAAGGGTTTGTCTTCCTCTTGAATGGTTGATCAACTTGTATCTTGATTTGTTAGGCCAAAATAAAAATCTTTCTCCTTGATTTCTATTGTGTTTTCTCTTTATTGTTGTTATTTTTATTGTGTACATGTCATATTCCTATCAAATTGGTATCAGAGCTCTTTTTTAGAACCTTTGATGACTAGGATAATGGATTCTTTGAAAGAGAAGCTAGGAGAAATTGGCCAACTCAAATTTAAAGTTGAGGAAAAGTTTTCATCCAAGGAAGGAAGGCTTTCTAACCTAGAGAATATGATGAAGAAAATATTGAAGCTTTACACCCAACCGACAATATTAAAGATGATAGCTCCATTAACTGGACAAGGAAGTGGGGGAATTCCTAATATAGGGATTATGATAGAGGATTGGGAGTTCAAATTTTTGGGGGAAGAGAGGAGATGCAACCTTTGAAGCCATTTCGAATGAGGGGAAAGGGTGAAGGAGTGAGATTTTCAGTGGATCTTGTCCAACTCTAATTGAGACGATTTGAGCCCAATTGGGCTCGAATGCACCTGACCAACTTGATCCAGCATTCTCAAACTAAAATTGACCTAAATCGAACCTAAACTTGGTCCAGTTAAACTCAATCTAATCCAACTAAAATCTAATTGATCAAGATCGACCCAAATCAATCAAGATCGACCCAACTTAGCCTTGTCAAGCATAATTATACCTAATTCGACATTGATTTGAGTCCAACTTCACAAAATTGAATTGATCGAACCCAATTAAACTAGAATTGACCTAAATTGATTCAAATCGAGTCTGATTCGGGATTAATTATAGTCCAATTGGTCCAATTCCAGCCCAACTTAAGTTTCCAAATCAAATTTCCCAATCAATGGTTCAGATTTCGTTACAATTTCAACTATGAGCTGCAATCGCATTGTACAGTTTTTTTTTGGGAAAAATGGGGGCAGAGCCCATATATTAATCACCAAAGGTTACAATAAGCCAAAAATTACAAGTATAGAAAAACTATACCAGCAGAACCCATAAACAAAGAAATGAAGAAAGTAAATAAAAAACCTAAGGACTCAGGAATAAGGAATACTTCTCAAGGCATCAAGCCATAATCATAATCGAAAAAACCACGAAAGCCACAGAGACACTGGTTGCCAAGAAAGCAGGCCATCACAGTGCCCAAAAACTCAATTCCTGGTTGCCATAAGACCGTCCAAGGAGGCGTTAGAGATGTAGACCTTTGACATCATCATCCCAAAAAACTGCCACGTCGAAATACAAACGAAGGAGAAGCTGGACAAAATTCTCCCAAAGTTGCAGTGAACCGAAATACTCAAGCAAGAACACAGCAGCAGGCCATCAATACAGCATTTTGCCATAAAAAACGCAGAGAATAACTGAAGAGTCCAACCACCATACTCGAAGTGATCCCAGAAATTATACCACCATCCGCCATACAACCAACTGTTGACCCGCAAGACTGAAACAAAAAAAAAAATAAAAGAAAAAAAATCAAATCCCTTACCTGCCGCCCCACGTCGCTCATCTGCTCGCACGTCGTAGCCATTCCGCGCACGATCAATGTCGCATCCGCCACGACCTCGCATGACCCACCTCGCGACGTTAAATGCCCACGAGAAGGAGGCCTTCGGCCTCTCCTCCCGGTTCCCGCTCTCCTCCCGATCTCTCTCCCTCTCGCTGCTTCTCCGAATCCCTCGGCGCCCCCATTGCTGTTCGGCTTCGGTGTTCCACAGGAGGTGTAGAGATCGCAAGCATCGCTTCTCCAGCTCCTGCGTGGCCGGTCGACTTCGCTGCCTCCGACCATCTTCACATTGCTGCTACTATATGCCAGATAACACGTATTCTATACGTATCTGATTGACGACTAGCCTTAATCGAAAGTTCTTTCTCGTGATCGAGAGGGGTAATTAACTATAGGGGCTTGCGCCTATAGGAAACCAAAACTCAGATCATAAAGTTCTCACAAAATGAGGGCGAAATCTCTGGGTAGTGTCTTATCTACAAACCCATCTGCCTTCCAAAATTTACCTCAGAACTTAGTTTGTTAAAACTCCCTCGCCGAATAAGAAAAGCGAGCGGGTAGGCCGGGGCCGAGTTTTCGGAGCCCAGACCAACCGATAGACTCAATCCAGAATTTCCAAAAACACATGTTAATACGGTCATAGTGAATCCAGTTCTTAACTTTAGCCTTGATAGCAAGAATGATAATATTTTGTAATTCCTTGGGGCTTCTCCAAACACTAGAAAATCTCCTATTATTCCTTTCCCTCCAAAGATGGTAAACCAAAGCAGCCAAAGAAAGGAAACAGAAATTACGCTCAATTCTGCCATGACACCTCAAATTCCCCAAGTAATCATATGCTTGTAAGAGGTTGGGCCGATGATAAAAGGTAGATAAAGAGGGGAATAAAGCAGTGAGGATAGAAAAGGAGAAATCACACTAAAAAAAAATGATAATGCGTTTCTAAGTGACCAGCGCAAAAAGAACATTCTAGGATCACCTGGATACCCTTCAAAATAAGATTATCAGTAGTTTTTAATTTCCCTATCATCGCCATCCAAGCATAGCAAGCATATCGAAGAGCATGACCTTTGTGCCAAATGAACTTACTCCAAACCACATTCTCTAAATCATCATGCAACAAATCCTTAAAACTCCCAAGCTTAGGATCATATAAGCCCTTCCATCTAAGAACAGTTAGCTCCTCCACAATATCAGTATTCAAAATAACATCTCTAACATTAACAGGAACCCCAACCGGTATGACCCATTGGTTATGCATCAAAACATCTTTTCTTTGCAAATGAGCTAAAGTAGGAGAATAGAAAACATCAGCCACAGGTTTATGATCACACCACGGGTCCCAAAGAAAAGGAAATATTGCCATTCTAGTTAACAGATAGAGAAACAACAGAAGTGATGCAGTTGGCTTTACGGCAGAACAATTTCCAAAATTTGGAAGCAGAGGTAGGGGGCAGCTTCCAAACAGAATCATATTTCTCTCTATACCAGGTACCCAGCAAAGAGATCTGGTTATACATTCTAAAAATGAAAGAGCAAGCCATATTATGATACATAGCATCAAAAGAAGGCACTCCTAGACCGCCTTTAATTTTAGGAATAGTAACAGAACTCCAAGCTATCATATGCAGTTTCTTCTCCAAAATGTTACCAAAAAAAAGGAACTTAGAACACATACGAGAGATCAATTTGAAACAAGCTTTAGGTATAATTTCCCCACGGATCCAATAAGCAATAGTATTGGCAATAGTGAATTTCAAATACTATAATCTACCTGCAAAAGAGATAAACTTAACTTTCCAACCCGCAAGTAGAGTAGAAAGCCTACTCAGTAGGGGTTGGAAGTGAGAAAAATTGAGTATGCTAGAGGAAATAGGAAGCCCCAAGTAGGTAAAAGAATTTTCTTCACAAGCAATACCAAGACAAGTGGAGATTTGCTGGGCCAAAGGAAAATCTTTGGGAAAAATAATAAAGCTCTTGGCAGGGTTGATGAGAAGACCCGAAGCAGCCCCAAAACAGTGAAGAGACTCTTTCAAATTGTTGGTGTTATCCACATTGGCTAAGCCAAAAACCAATAAATCATAAGCATACATAAGGTGGCTGCACCTAAAATTCTTATGATTAAGCCCAAAGAAAGGTTTATGCTCATTAGAATCAAGACAATGAGAAAGAGCATCCATAGTGATGCAAAAGAGCAAAGGAGACAAAGGGAAACCTTGCCTTAACCAAGAGGTAGAATTAAAAAACCCTTCCAAGACTCCATTGAGGTTAATAGAGAAGTGCACATCAGTGATACAACCATGAATCCACTTAATGAAGTTATCCGGAAATCCTTTTTGCTTCAGCCTGCTAAGCAAAAAGGAACGAGAGACCGAATCAAAAGCCTTCTTGATGTCTAATTTTGCACAGAAAATGTTCTTCCCTTTATTAAAATCTCTTAATATTTCAGAAGCCAGAAAAATGTTATCAGTAGAACATCTCTTAGAAATAAACCCAGACTGGCTCTCATGAATAATAGTGGGAAGGATCGGCTTCAACCTATTAGCAAAAATTTTGGCCACAATTTTATAGAACACATTACACAAGGAAATGGGTCTATAATCCGAAATATAGTTGGCATGTGTACCCTTAGGAATAAGGGTAATGACAGTTGCTTTAGCCCCTCTAGGCATCCTACCAGTGACAAAAAAATGTTTGACCGTATTGCAGAGATGAAAACCAGTAATATGCCAAGTCTTTTGATAAAAGGTAAAGGAGTAACCATCAGGTCCAGGAGCCGACTTGGAGCCCCCAGAAAAAACCACCTTCTTAATTTCCTCATTAGTAACAGCCATAGTCAAACCCGGCAGCAGATGAGAGGGAACAATATTACTAATAGAAATGTTGTAAGAGTTTTCCAAAGGAGGAGTGGGAGCATTATAAAGAGTCTTAAAATGGTTAATCAAAGGTCGAGTTGACCAACATTCTATCAAGCTTGATATGGATGGGAAAATCCACCCTATGGTTAAACCAGGTAAAAAACTGCCCCACAGAAGCAATATCCTGGACCCCAGAATCAAAAATGAAATTATTAAGCTCCCCATGCGATCAGGAGACATAGCATTACCTCCCACTTTTTCACAATCAAACCTGAAGCAATTAAAGTCTCTTATGATGATCCAAAAACTGTCCATATTAACAGAAAGACCCATAAGTTCTTCCCATAAAACTTTCCTTTCTTCCAGACTATTAGCAGCATAGACCACAGAGAGATGAAAAGGGGGAAGAGAGCCGGCATTAATAATACCGTGGATGAGCTGAGAAGAATAGAAAGAAGGAGTGAAGGATAGGTGAGTAGGATCCCACTTAACCCAAATTCTACCAGGAGTAGAAAGGTTGAAGCTGTGGGGATAGGTGAGTAGGATCCCACTTAACCTAAATTCTACCAGGAGTAGAAAGGTTGAAGCTGTGGCAACATTGTTTATTCTCAAATAAACCATGAGTATAAGAGAACCAAGGGTCAAAAAGAGCAGCAACATTAATTTTTGCTTCTAAAATACAAAGAAGCTTAAGGTTGAAGGGGGAAATGAGGTCTTTGCAAAGCTTGACTTTGACAGGGTTGTTAAACCCTTTAACATTCCAAGCCGCAATGGGAGGAAGGGACATGACTATTTATGAGATTTGACCTTCTTGGCCGTTTTGGATTTGGCTTTTTTGGGTGGGGAAGCACTAACATTTGGGGATTTTTTGGAGGAAGAGGAGGTAGCTTGGCTTTTGGAAGGATGAGGAGGAATAACCTCATCAGTCTTGGAGGAGGATGAGAGATCCTCTTCTAAAGCATTTTCTTCAGGAATAACCTGATTATCCAGCAACAGAGAATCAAAACTGTTAGCTAACAGGACTTAAGGAGGAATCAAGCGATTAGCCGAAAGGGGAAAAATAGAGCAGTTTCCAAACCATGGATTTTCATGCGTTTTGGATTGGAGGAAGGACCAGGTTCCAAAAAGGAGTTCGATTCAACAGGGAGCTGAATAGGAGAAGAAGGAATGACAGTAATAACAGGCTGAGAAACATCAACCGGCTGAATTGCAGCAGGTGGGGAAGCTAGTTGTGGGGAGGTTGGACGGGTTTGGGTAAGTTGGTCCTTGTTTTGTGAAGTGTTACGAGCAGTCCTAGAAGCAGGAACTCTGCTTTTGCTTTTGCCCAGAATGACAGGTTTAGGGGGAAGAGTGGGTTTGGGATTAGGATTCGAGGGGCAGAGGGCGAAGGAGTGAATGAGAGATCCACACCCTTCACACCTAACTAGTTTCCAATCATAAAAAACTTTGAGACTAATATCATCCCCATCCAAATCGATCGGTATTTCATCAGCTAACACCGAACTTTTATCAACTTGAACACAGATTCTAGTGAACGTAAGTCTGGTTCACTTTGCAGTCAAGGCATCAACATACAGAGGAATACCAATAAAACTAGCGATTTTCGATATACCTGAGGGAGTCCAGAGAGCAAGGGGTAGATTAAGAATTTTAATCCACAGGGGAATAGAGGCAGTTTCGTCCCTCTTAGGCTGAAATCTCGGGTTCCATTTCTACAGGATGAAAGGCCTATCGAGCAGGAACCAAGGCCCACTGGACCAAACCATATCATAGTCCTCCACAGCAGTAAACTTCAGCAGGAAGAAGTCATCCGCTAAGGACAGGAGAGAGAGAAACCCCTTGAGCTTCCAAGCTTTTTTAATGGACTGCTTCAGTCTTTCGTAATATGGGCGGGGACCAAGCGAGTAACCCACCAGCGAAAGATTCCAAAGAGATTTCCCTTCAAAATGATCGGAGTTAACAAACGAAAGCTTTTTCTCTGGCTTGACAAAGGACATCGGCCAGTCCTCACGAAGAGGAGGAGCCACGAGATTTTCAGCGTAAGAAGATGAGGGGAGTTTAGGAGGAGAAGAAGGAACCCCCAACAGAGAGGTACTCTGGAGAGGGGGAAATTCCTGAGAGGAGAGTGCCATCCCGGCCAGGCGGCTGGAGGGCAAAACGAAGAAAAAAAGCGCCGCCAAGGAGGAAAAAAACCCTAGCATAGCAAAACTCCAAAGCCGACTTCTTTCAGATCTCTCATTGCATTGTACAGTCGTGTGAGCTCTTTTGATTCAGAGCGGGATATGGGCAATTATAGTAAGTTATTGTGGCAGAAATCAAATCGATTGGGCAGAGCCTTATTTTAAATATAGAGGAAAGTCAAAAGAGTGGGATTTTCATTTGCTCTGTTGGCTTTGTGTGAGAGACTCTTATTTTTACCCTTCTAGTAGAGAGAGAGTGAGAAAGCGATCTTCTTTATTCATGCCTGAGATCAGAACAGGGGCTAGATCTTCCGTGTGGTAGAGCCGAGCAAGAAGTTCATTGGGTCTTGTTGCGTGCTCGAGTGACAGAGAGCGCTAGTGGGCGGAGTCAGAGCTAGAGCTCCTGCCTGCATACATTTCATCTGTCCAGAGTAGCAGAGAAGAATGAATCCTCTGTTCGTGATTCATGAGGGATCGTTTCATTCATCCAGAGGAGCGGATGGCTTATGGGTGCTTCTGATCGAGTGAGAGAGGAGTTTGACCGGCTCTCTATGTGTACCTGGAAGTCAAGCCGAGTTTCTCTTTGCTTGCAGCCAGGTAAAATTGAGAGCAAATAGTCCACTTCAGTTGGTATTATTATTAACCGTTGATGTAAACATATCATCTGTACCGTTCATTGTATTTAGCTTTAGTCTACATATAGACCCTTGTATTAGAAGTTTAATAAGAAGATTTACCATTTCTTTCTTTCATCTTATCCCCGTTCTTGCTTTTATCATGGTATCAGAGCTAACAAGGTATTTTTTTTTCTTTTCTCTCTTTCTTCGTCCTTCTCCTATCATCGTTCCAATGGCAGTGCAAGAAAATTCATCTACCTCCTCTGATGTTCCCCCGATCTCAAATTCTACCACTGAGATTTTGATTCCCGCTCAATTAAAATTTTTGATGTCAAATGAGAGAACCATTTTGAATACTCAACTTACTACTAATAATTATCCCATTTGGCGATTCCAAATTACCAAACTCTTCTCTGCAAATAATTTCTTTGGCTATCTTGATGGATCGATTTTGAAGCCTTCAAAACAAGTGGTTCTTGATGATCCTACTATTGCCATTAATCCTCATTACCGTTCTTGGTTGCTTTTTGATCAAAATTTGGCGTCCACCTTGTTTTCGACAATCTCTCCATCAATCTTGCCTTACATTCTCAATCTTGATTCTTGCGTAGACGTTTGGTTCACGTTAGAACGTCGATTACAATCATCAAACCGATCGCGTATCTTGCAACTCAAGAACGAACTGCATCAACTACTAATAAAGAATCACACCATGGTGCAATATCTATAACAGATCAAATAGGGCGTTGATGTCGTTGTCGCTGCCGGCTCAAATATAGAACCAGAAGATATAATCTTATACACACTTAATGGACTTCCTTCTTCTCACAATGCATTCAAGACATCCATTCGGACAAAATTGCATCCTATTAATTTGGATGATCTATATGCCTTATTATGTAGTGAAGAAACAAATTTTGCTGTCGAGTCTTGTTTGGACAACTCCAATCATAATACTCCAGATTCCTCTTTTGCGCTTACGACATCTCACGACCATTGTAGAGGAAGATATCGCGGTCACTCCTCCAATCAACGATGTGGTCGCTCTCATTTTTCACATGCTCGTGGAAATTGTTGAACGTCAACTCTAGTGGAATGTCAAATTTACGGCAAATTTGGACATTCAGCTGCAAACTGTTGGCCTCTTTCCAATCTTTCCTACCAGCCATCCACTCCTCAAGCGTTCTTGGCCCATGACGAAACTCCTGTGGCTGAGTAGTTTCTTGATTCCAGTTCTAGCACACATCTCACCTCTAATGTTTCTCAAGTTCAATCTATGTAACTTTATATAGGTAATTCACAAGTTCAAGTTGGCTATGGCAATCAACTTCCCATTGCGCATCAAGGCATTCTGTCTAAACCCGCCCATAAGTTTCAACTTACTCATCTTCTTCATGTTCCTACTCTTACACATAATTTGATTTATGTTAATTGTTTAATCAAAGATAACAAATGATATATTATTTTTGATTTTAATGGGTTTACTATCAAGGATTCTTAGACTCATCAGCCACTTCTCCGGGGTACCAACCATCACAGATTGTATCCTATTGATCTCACGCATGCTGTTGTCTCAGCTTCACATCCTACTTCTCTTCTCACTGTTTCTAGCAATGCTTCTCTATGGCATCAAAGACATGGACACCCTGCTGCAGATATTCTTCAAGCCGTCCACAATTCTTTTCACATTTTGAAACATAGGTTTCATTGTAACCCTTGTGCACGTGCAAAAATGCATCGCTTACTGTTTTCTTCTACCATTTCTAAAAGTACTTCTTGTTTATAAATACTACATACTGATGTATGAGGCCCTTCCCCAATTGCTTCTTTTCAAAATTACAGATGCCATATTTTGTTTGTTGATGATTTTACACATTACACTTGAGTTTTCCCTCTTAAACAAAAATCAGACATTTTTTAAACATTTCTTCATTTCAAAAAAAAAAAAAAATCTGGTTGAAAATCAATTTCAAACAACTATAAAATTTATTCAATCTGATCGAGGTGGGGAGTATCTTAATAAATCGTTTCAAAAATGCTTATAAAAATTTGGCATTGCTCACAGGTTTACTTGTCCATATACACCAGAACAAAACAACATAGCTAAGAGAAAATGCTCGCATTTACTTGAAATAATGCGTTCTTTATTATTTCAAGCTAATATTCCTAATCAGTTTTGGGTTGATACTTTGTTAACTGCTGCTTATCTTATGAACAGATTACCAATAAAATATAAAAATAAACTCTCACCATATCAATGTTTATTTAAAAAAAAAAAAATCGGATTATAATCACCTTCGGGTATTTGGTTGACTCTACTATCCGTGGTTACCCCCTAACCAATTTTAGCCTAGAGTAATTACATGTGTTTTTCTTGGTTATGCTGATAATATTGTTGGATACAAGTGCCTTAATCCTCTAACAAGTCGTATTTACATTTCTCGTCATGTCAAATTTGTTGAATATGAATTTCCACTTCGGTTAGCCTCGACTCAAAACATTTCATCTACACTCACTCTCAATCTTCATCACCTTTGTTTATTCCTCCTCTTACTTTGGTTCCTACATATGTTCCCATGAGTATTCCTATTCCTTCGTTCATAGAAACTCACCAACCACAGTTTATCAATTCATTTTCTAATCAATCCAACACTACTTCACCAAATAACACTAATTCACCTGTTGTTCCAGCTATTTCTCACTCCAATTCCACTAATGCTCTTCCCACGTTACACCAGCCAATTTTATCTTCTACTCCTGTAACCCGTCATCCCATGGTTACAAGGCATCAAACTAGTTCACTTAAACCAAAATAGATTTTTGACCTTCAAAACAATGTTATACCTCTCTCCCCCACTTCTTCACTGAAGCCAATACATTTCCTGCATGGTGTGCAGCCATGTCGACTGAATTTCAAGTTATGCAAGCTCAGGGTACTTGGTCTTTGGTTCCTCCTTCGCCCGACCAAAATATATTGGGTTGTAAATGGTTGTTTAAAACAAAATTTAATTCCAATTGTACCATTGCACGCCACAAAGCACATCTTGTTGCACAA
This sequence comes from Dendrobium catenatum, assembly GCF_001605985.2. NCBI lineage: Eukaryota > Viridiplantae > Streptophyta > Magnoliopsida > Asparagales > Orchidaceae > Dendrobium > Dendrobium catenatum. The sequence continues at coordinate 81,356 of NW_021319892.1, read as the reverse complement.
GATTTTAAATAAGAATATGGCTTTGACTATACATATACTTTTAGTCATGTTGCTAAATTTACAATAATTAGATTGCTACTTATTGTGGCTTCTACCAAGCAATGGCCGGTTTATCATTTGGATGTCTCCAATGCATTCCTTCATGGAACCTTATCTGATCAAGTATACATGAAGCAACCACCGGGGTCTATTGATTCTCAATACCCCAATCATGTATCATCTTCATAAGGCAATTTATGGTTTAAAGTAATCTCCTAGACAATGGTTCTCCACACTGTCCTCTACCTTACTGCAGTTTGGCTTTACAACAAGCAAAACTGACCCCTCTCTTTTGATTTTTCAAAAAGGTTCTATTGCTATATATCTACTTATCTATGTGGATGATTTGTTGCTTACTGGAAATAATTTAGATGAGCTTCAACATCTCTTACTAACACTGCATAATATGTTTAACTTATGCAATTTGGGTCATGTTACTTATTTTTTGGGAATAAAGATTACTTATATTTCTACAAGTTTACATTTGTCTAAAAAAAAAGTATATCACTGATCTTCTCAACAAGACTAGCATGCTTCAATGTAAATCAGTGACTATCCTGCTGCCTTCTAAGATGTTTTAGTCCTCAGAACTGTTTGATCAACCCAAAGTATACAAGCAATTAGTTGGATCACTGCTATATATCACTATCAACAGTCTAGATATTGATTTTGCCGTCAACTTCTATGGCAGCATATGCATAAACCATACAAATTACATCACCAGCTACTCAAATGAGTTTTTTGATATCTTAAAGGCGCGTCTGCATATTCACTACCAATTCTCCCTTCTACTTTTCAACTGCAAGTGTTCGCTGATTCAGCTGGGCAGCCAATCCAAATGATCATCGTTCAATTTCAAGATATTGTGAATTCTTAGGTGATAATCTTATCTCATGGTCGACCAAGAAACAACCTACTGTCACACGATGTTCCACAAAAGTGGAACATCGAGCTCTCGCCTCGGCAACTAATGACATCATGTGGATAAGGAGATTGCTATCTGATTCTAGTATTCCCCGCTCTAAGCGGACACCTCTCTATTGTGACAATGTTTCATCATTAGCTCTTGCAAATAATCCTATGTTTCATGCCATAACAAAACATATTGAAGTCGATTATCAGTTTATACATGACTGCATCAAAAATGGACGTATCACAGTGCATAACATTGCTTCTTTACACCAGCCAGCTAACATTTTCACAAAAACTATATCTTCCACCTGATTTTTACAACTCATATGTAAGTTAACCGTCCATGGCTAACTTGAGTGGGGATATTAACTATATTGTATTATTTACCATTAGATGTAAACATGTCATATGTACCGTTCATTGTATTTAGCTTTAGTCTATATATAGACCCTTGTAATAAAAGTTTAATAAGAAGATTTACCATTTCTTTCTTTCATCTTATGCCCGTTCTTGTTGTTATCAGATATCGAGCATCCTGGGCTGAATCGAGTAAGGAAAGAGGGTAGGCTACTGATACTTTCATCCAAATAAAAAAACCAGAAGTTGTGCTTATTATTTTCCTTTTTCAAGTGGAAGGAAGTGAAGTGGAAAGGCTGTTAAAGTGTTCAGAGACTATTTCTTACTGTAGAAGATTCCTCCCCTTCACCTATTCACTCTTGCAAGCTCGTAATAGTGAATTCATCTTTTTGTGAGTGTCCAAACATCAAGAATAACACTTGGAGCATATTGGATCGCAGATTTCTTTCTCCATTAATTTCTTTCTCACCTTTGCACGGTGAGTGGATATCTATCGATCGTGACTTGAGCCAGTGAGATAAAATTTCTAAAACTTAGCAAAGCCTAGGTCTTTAAGCCTATTGATGTATGGTTGATGCTCCTCGTAGCATTGGGTCCCTATAACCCCTTGCATTATAAATTCCAAACCCAAAGAAAAATCGTGTGTTTTCTTCCCCTTAGAAAATTCATGAAAATTCGGTGATTTTCATTGAATCACTCTCACGTGAGAGCTAAAAGGGCATGCCGATGTACGTAGGGTGTTTGATTGGTGTCTAACACCTTTCAATTGCATGTTTATGCACTCATATTGAGCCCAACACTTTCACCTATGATCAAACCCTATATCGTGTTGTTATTTAAAGTCAAATTTAATGATTAGCTTGCATGTCTTTCAGAATTGCAAGTTATATACATTCCAACTTAATGCTTGAACTATGACAAAATCAACATACATGTAGGTCTCTTTCTCTAGGATTATCATATTTCTAAAGTGATTGGAAAATTGCAGAATATGCTCATCTAATTGGTGAAGCATATTTTGGATAGATATAGGTCTTCAAGGACACAAAAAACTAATCCCTACACAATTTTCAAACTATTTAAGTATGTTTTGCGTATTCCAATTTGAATTATTAAGGATGACAATGAATAATCTTCTAGAGTATAAATTTTCAATTGTTCATATCATGTCAAATTTTATATAGGTTTAGGAGAGCTTGCCCTTTGAAATTGATTATCCCTTTAGTTTGGTGAACGTCTATGATGAAATTTTTTTATTTAACACCAATACCTATGATAAGAAATTGTTGTGGAGCTTCCCATAGATCCCCAAATATCTATGTTATAAATCTTACAATATAATAAACCAAATTCACGATTGATCTCTTCACCAAATATGGAGCATTCAAGTGACAATCATCACTTGATTACACTCTAAACCTTTGAAAATATGGAGAATTTGTTCGGGATGAATTGGTATCTATCCATTTCGTACTCTAAATATTATTTGTACAAATCTAACTTTGTAAAGTATGAACAATTCAAAATAATTTTCCAAGGCATGATTTGATTTAGTTATGGAGGAACTATAATGTCAAATTGTCCAGTATGATTTAAGAATCATACAGTACGATTAGTTTTAAAAATAAAAGTTTTGACTCTCTCCCAGTATGTTTATGCACGGTTACCCAGTTATAATCACATTATCTCAGACTTAAGAAAAATAAAAAATGTACAGACTTCAATTACACAAAATCCTAATCTAATATGTATTGAAGTCTTCAACAGACTTCAATATGATTTCTCTAAAGCATTATTACACACAAAAATATAAATAACACAAATAATTTTTTTTAATATATGTTAGGAGAAAAAGTAATCAACACAATAATATTTTGGTATCATCAAAAACTCATATGAGGTAAAAACATAATTTTGAAAACTAAGTTGCGATAATCTTCCATTTTTTGATGATGACAAAACAATTATTGTTTAAGTTAACACTTAAGACAATTTTTCTCCTAAGCTTCCCCTAAATGAATGACCAATTTAAAATAAGAGATTCTAATGAAAATCAAAACCACAACAACAAATTAAAAAGACCAAAAAACTTAAACAAAAATAACACAACAAAGACCCAAACACTTAAATAAAAATAACACAACAAACACACACACAATATACACACATTATAATAATCACACAATAAATAATCATACACACATATATTAAATAACATCAAATAATACATCAAACAAACAAATCAAACAAACAATATATTAAATAATAACTAATGACTCCCCTTTTTGATAATAATAAAAAGGAAAGTACATCTTCAAAAGATAAGTTTCTTTGGATAAATCAAAATAGTTGATGATGAAGAACATTTTAAACTAATTGTAAATACAATATTAACTTCCTAATGCTAAAAAGAAAAACTTAAATTTTAAATCAAAGAACAACTAAGATAAGAAAATTCAACCAGGTTCATATTTTATTCTATACAAATCAAATAAAAATAATTATTACAAAAATGATGAAATACAAGTTAATTAGTTTCTAATTAAATATTGAACATTATTATTGATTATATGAATTTATATAAGAGATAGAATGATAAAGGAAAGAACAGTATGACTTTTTCAAATGGCGACATTATGCGTCTTTTCAATTTCTTGTGACACACTTTGTGAATCTTTTTAATTTAGGCTAATTTTGTGTTTTTTTTCACTTTGGAAAATATTGCGAATCTTTCTAAACTATTGACACATTTTATGTTTTTTTTTCAAGTTCGACACGCTTTGTGCATTTTTTTATATTTTGTCTTTCCAGTATCAATAAATCTTAAAACAAAATCTAATAATTTCTTTCCCTTATTCCATTGTAGTGCCTACTAAGCATTTTTTTTCTTATACTAAAAAGAAGTATGAGATAGAGAAATTTATTATAACTTTATAAATAAAGATGTGATCTCTTCCAGTACTCACGCTAAAGGATTTTGTTCTCCTTTCAATTCAAGATGAATTAATGGAAGAAGATGATTCATGCTATTTTTGATCTCTTGTTCATTCTAATTCTACTTTTTCTAGCATATGTTCTTCTCATATTTTATATACCTTTGGTGTGGACCTCCGAAAGGGCATCGCTATGGCTGCAGGATCGTAGAGGGGTATACGACCGCACCTACCTCGAGGGATAGAGACAATCGCAGGCCTCCACGCTCCTCACAAAAAAGGGCCGATGGAAGGTCAGATTAGATCGTGCATATGACTAACCATTGAGGATAGCGGCTATCGCCAACGCACCTTGATGGGTAGTAATATACCCGACCTGATCAAAATAACGGGTTTCGCCCACCCAATACATCAGCTTGGATGGGGTTTAGTAGATGTGAAATTCAATTTCCCATGGGCGCAAGCCCCGGTGGTTAATTACATCTCAGGCCAGAGCCTGAGAAAACTCTCGATTAAGGACCATACATTATCATATCCAAAATGGGATTAACACATAGGGCTAAGACTAGGAAGTCCTATTCAAAGGGAAGAAATGTTTAAATTAGCTTAATCAACATGCGTGACTCACACTAGCATTCGGAGGAACTAAGGTACTAAAGAGGAAACTAGAGAAAAGAAAATCTAGCAATCGACACATACGTAGAGAAAGATGGAGGTGACGTCATCCATGTGATGCAGATAATTAGGATTTATAGTCCATGAAGAATAGGGAACTTATCCACTATTTAGGCATACTACGAGATTGAATGTAGTAGCCTTGAATCCTAAATTTAAATTGGATTTAGTGTTTTACGAACAACATTAACACCCGTGTCCTAGCTAATGAAGTGCAAAACTTGGACTTACCGTAACCTAGATTGGGAAGCCAGCTAACCACCTAATCGATTTAAAATCATGTTATCAAGTCATTTATGAAAGATGGATGGGCGGTTTAGTTTTTTGAAAGTTAATCCCGATATCTAGAGAGTTTTCTAATTGGTCTTGTACTTATGTAGGGTAAATGCTTCTAGAACTAATATAATTAAAATTTTATTTGTATTAGTTTCTAATGCAATGTATGCAAGTTTAGAAGATCCAAAACATGAATGCTTGAGATTTTAAAAAACAGGCTTAGTATAAAATAATTTTTAAAAGGAGACTAGACTTCCCCAGGTCCGGCACCTCATCCTCATAGGCCAGATTATTCGGACTCTACCCGCAGGCAGGGAAGTGTCTCATAGAAAGAGAGAGAGAGAGAGAGAGAGAGAGAGAGAGAGAGAGAGAGAGAGATGCAATAATATGCATGTGACCCTGGACGATTTTGGCAGTTTCCTAGGTCGTTAAGTTTATATGTTATTTAATTCTTAAAATTTTAAATATTAGTTATGAGTAGAAAATATTTTTGTCCTTAGAGAGCCTAACGAGATCCATGCTAAAACAAAAACGACATGCATATCGCCAATAAGCTAGAAGAAGCAGGCAACCCTAGAGGCACATAATATAAATAAAACACATCAAAAATAATCAAACTAATTAAATAAATGTCCATAGGCCAACTGCCCTTAATTAAAAACTAGGGTCTGTAGAAAAATAAAATTGCCGGGCACCACTGCTAACTACCCGGGTTTCTAAGCCTAAGACTGACGCAAATGACTTTAAGTAGGATTTTGGGTCTTCAGATCTTCAATATTCTCTTCTTGAATTTCTCCTCCTTGAACTCCTTGAAAAAGTCCCGGGTCCTCCTAGGTGCTAGGCTAAGGGGGTCCAAAAAGTCACTATAAAAAATATGCTAGGTTTGGTGTTTCTAACATTTTATATAAATACTAGACCTTAAGATGAGTAGTTAGACTTTGAGTTTGCTGGATTTGGAGTTTCCTATGCAAAGTTATGAATTTTAAAAGTTTTGAGCAATTAATGAATTATTAAAACTGCCTAATTCGGGATGATTTTATGGTTTTGATCCAAATCAGCTCCAAATTGATTGGCATCACCCCTAAAGTTCAAAAATGACATAAGAAAGTGTTTGGAAAAAATTTGAAATTTTTAATAATTTTTAATTATCTAATAGGGGAAAAATGGTAATTTTGATTAAAGTTAAAATAAAGAGTCAGATTAATGTCCAACTAAGTGGACCTAATTATCTAAGGTTAAGAACTAAATTCTAAACAATTTGAGCTATTGTGGGTAATTTTTTGATCTAAAATGGATTTATTATAATTTTTAGAAGGTATCAGGGCCTAATTAAAGGGTTAAATTAGTCTCAATCACTTCAAAATCACATCGTTATGCCCCCCATTTTCTTCAACTAAGGTGTTTAAGTTTTCATGTCAATCAGAGTTCTATCCTAGCTAATAGAATTTTTTTAAGTTTGCTAGACGGGTCCTTAATTATTCTCCTTAGGGTGTCACTGCATTGAATATGTTTAAACTTGAGTTTTGGACTAACCCTCAAAATAATAATGTAAGGGGATACACAAAAATAATAAATACACAATTTCCTTAGATCTAGGAGAGCCTAAACTAAGTACTCGTGCATCCTATACATGCAAAGTATGATAAAAGAAAGTAAAACATGATTAACGATGTGATTAGTGAATGATTTAGACTCAATCATTCACTAATTCACTCCCCCATGATTGCAATTCACATGAATGATCTATATTTAAAATTTTGTTGAAGTGGATCTCCCAAAATTAGGGGATTTAAAATATAAGTAATTTTAAAATAATTTAAAATACTTATAAGTATATAAATTTTGAAAAATAAGTTAGTTAAAAAAATAAATCAATTTGTAGTAAATAAATATAGAGGAGAACCACTGATCACCCTAACGTGGTTTCAAATGGGTTTAAAAATAATTTTTGTAATTTCAAAATAATTATTATAATAATTATTTATATATTATCTAAATAGTCAAATAATAGTATAGTACAAAAATATAACATAAAAATAAGTTTTAATGGCTGAAAATAATTTTAAATGAAAATACATATTTTTCTGAAAAATTCAAAGTATTGTACATCAAAAACGGATCTAAAACGAAAAATTTATGAATCATCGAAGTTTAAATGAATTAAAAATGATTTTTAAAAATAATTTAAAATAATAAATACTTGAAAATAATCGTTAAATAAATATGAAAAATAAATATTAAAGTTTTTGAAATTTGATATTATTTATTAAAAGAATTTAAGATAATAATAATGATACTCAAAATACTTAAAATAATTAAAGTAATAAAGATAACTCTTAAATAATAATAATAATAATAATAATAGTAATATAATTAAAATAGAATAATAATATTATTAAAATAGTGATTTCACTATATTTTAAATAACATAAAATATACTAAATATTTTTAAGTGAAATTAATTTTAAACCTTATAGGATTCAAATACGTGCGATTCGGTATATAATACGTATTTTTCTTATTTATAAATAATTTATAATGAATTTTTGAAGAAAATTAGGTTTAAAAACAATTTAAAATTCCATTTTTCTTTAATTAAACCCGACGACGGTGGTGGTGGCGGCAACAGGCCACGTGGCGCCCTAGAACTGGCTCCGCGATCTCGGGCAGTGATTTCGATGGCGGTCAGACATGTGGTGTCACTTATTCACGTCGGTGCCAATCTCGGGCCGTTGATTCCGTGCGTTTCGAATTCAACGACTCTGATCGTCCGGACTGAGAGGATGACCACGGGCTTGATCCGGTTGTTTGGACGGAACCGCGAAATGATGGGATCTCGGCCGTAGATCAAGCGATCAACTGTTGAGATCTGGTATCGACGTGATTAGGGCGACACCGAGGCTCCAAAGTATTTTTTTCCTTGTTCACCCTCGATAGTCAACCAAATTACACAAAATTTTAAACACAGGTTATATACATGAAGAGCAATAATGGGGGACAAGAACTCCGTTCTAAAATGCAGTGTAAGAAAAGCTATTTATATCTAGGTGTACTAGACTAGGGTTCATGATTTAACCTAATTTACATGGTGGATTCGATAGATCTTAGGCTTGTTGCACTTATAGACTGTCCACGCTCCTTTTTGTAGAAGAAATCGCGATCTCAAACACCCTGGATCGATGGGAAAATGCCTTGGTCTCCTTTAGGTCTTAGTTCGCCGGAGCTCTTACTGGTAGCGGCCTTGACCGGCAGGTATCGATGTGAGGAATGTGAGGAGGGATTAGAAGAGCTCACACACCGAATTTCTCGGCCAGAGGTTGGCTAGGGTGAGAGCAAAAAGAAAAGTCCCTATTCAAGCCCTAATTCTTCCTATTTATACTCCCATGCACTGGATGGACGACTGGGATTGAATGTGGAGTCAAATAGGAGGGAAATACAATAGATTGGTCATGGTTTAAATCCCAAGGCATTAAGAGGGCTTTAAATGCTTTAATTAGGTCTTAAATTGACTTAAATAGGTCAATTTGACCCATTAAGAGCTAGGTTTGACCAATTCATTGCTTGACTTGGTCAAAACAGTCAACTAGACCCAAGGAAGTAGGTTGATTCCAAGAAAAGGTTTGATTTGGACTTGTAATGAAATTAGACCCATTAAGGCCAATTGAGTCAACCTGGTCAATGAGGTTGACCCAGGGCATGGGTCTGGGCCCAATAGCTTGGGTTTGACCCCCTGAGTCTAGTGGAGGGGAGAGATTGAGCCAGGAAGGTCTAGATTGGATTTGAAATCAAAAGAGAGCTATTGGGTCAATTTGGTCAATCAGGTTGACCCAAGACCTGGGTCTGGGCTCAACAGACTTGGCTTAACTCCTTGAACCCACTGGGGTTGGTCTTGGGGTCTAGCCTAGTCAAATTTGACTAGGTCAACTCTTTTACCTAGCCTGGGGGAAAAACAGATCAATATTTTGTAATGTTGATAATCCCTCATATGAAGAAGAGTGTAGGTGTGAGGAAGAACATGTGTTCACCTTTCTTGAGGGTGATTGTTACATGGACTCTGGATACGATTATATGAATATACTCCAATCACTATTTATAGAACCAACATAAGCCATGACCTCTAAACCAAATGAGTCTTCTATTGAGGTTGAATCAGTACAATAGATTCAGTTACATTCAGGGAAGATCCTTCAACAAAAAAAGGTTAAAAATAATAAGGAAAAAGATAAAAATATCATTACTCAACATGATGATCATATCCCCTTTTATCATGTTTAGGCTAAAGAGATGGGAAAAGGCTCTTAGTTGGATGTTGATTATAATATGTTGGATGATTTGAGAAAGATTCCTTCCCTTCTCAGTGTTTATGATGCACTTATGATGTCTTCTGACTTGATAGAGACTTTGGTGAAAGCCCTGCTAGAGCTAGAGTCTTATTAAGTCTTCTTTTCCACTAAGTCTATTAGAGATGCATGCTATTTGAGAGAGATGTCATGCATTACCTTTTCAGATCAGGATCTCCTCTTTGGAACTTTTGAGCACAATCATCCCTTGTATGTTATTGTTGAAGTCAATAGTCATGAGTTGAATAGGTTCCTCATTGATCAAGGTGTTAAAGTTAATATCCTTAACCATGACACTATAAAGAGTCTTTACCTTGGTCACTTAAAGCTTACTATAGATAACATTTTTTTTTTGAAAGTTTTCAATGATCAAGGACACTATACTCTAGGGTTCATTAACCTTGCTTTGCATTTTTAAAATCTTCTAATCAAGAAATAGTTTCATTTTATCGAAGTAGATACCTCATATAAGGCTTCCTTAGGAAGACCTTGGATTCATGAGAATGAGATGGTGCCCTCTACATTGCACCAGTGCATGAAGTATATGAATAATTATGGGGAGTATTTCATTTATGGGAATACCCAATCTTTTAACGTACAAGAGGTCTTTATTTATGATGATGACGAGCATTATATGCCTCAGAATGCTTATAGACCTCCAATAACACAATCACTAGTGATACCTACTAGCACTGTATAGTGTCATGTATAACAACCAGATTGGTACTAAGGAATATATTTTCTTTGTAGATCATATTGATTTCATTCTTTTAGTTTGTAATTAGGCATGATGTTTCCGTTAGTAGAGGAAGATGATGGTGTGGTAGAGGATGAGGTAGAGATTCAACTTACCCCGCGAGAAACTTTGATACTTGAATTCATCCTCCCTCAAGTCTCTATACTTCATCTTTAACTATCGAGTTTGATTCCTCTGATGATGAAATGATCGATGCTACTTATCATTCAGTTCCCTCGCTGGCCCATAGTGTCAATAGTTATCATCCATATCTTATATTATATAGGGATTTGATACCTCAAGGTAGCTTTGTCGTTGATAGTGGCTCATACAACGCTGTTGATGTTGGAATCAGACCACTAATCCACCACACCTTTCTCATTAAACATATAGACGAGAGTTGATCAATCTAGTTGATATCCTTCTTCGACACCTTCCATTAGTGCTTGTGATTCACTACACTATGACAGTCACTCTGTGTATGAGCTGAACACTTTATATATGCCACCACAACCTAGTGAACGTGCATTATTATTTCACGATGTTGGTGTCCCATAGAGTACCAATATATTAAGTCATGTGGAATCCACTATAGACGATGAAGTCACATATGTCCCTTAGTACTTTTCCTCTTTAGTGGATAGTTATATTGAGCGAGATGTTATCCATTTGACTTAGTCTAATGGACAAGCTCTACATCAAGCTCATATCTGGGGAACTGATCTACCTCAAACTTAGCAGGGTATAGGCTATTTCGAGAAAGATCATTTTTCCTCTGACAACATATGGGTTATCTCCTACTCCTATTTGGTTATTTCCATCTCAAATAATGAGGATTTGGATGATGTTTAAGACAGGGTCATTGACGCTCCACTTGAATTTGATGACGGTGTTAGTTCTGTCATGGATGTATTACGTGAATTTAATTTAGGCACTGAATTGGATCGTTGACCCATTTTTCATAGTGGTTTACTATCCGAGTTAGAAGCCTGGGGTATATTGAACTCATATATGATATTAGAAATGACTTTGCCGAGAACTATACCGAGATGCCTGGTCTAGATCATGGCTGTTAAGTTTGATGTAGTCCCTCTTAAACAGTCACATTATCGGATGAGGTTAGAGATTGAATAACATGTGATCGCTGAGGCTAAGTAGCTTATAGAAGCTGGCTTTATTCATGAAGAGAAGTACCTACTTGGCTTGCTAACATTGTTCCAGTCTAGAAGGAGAGTGGTCAGATTTGTATATGTATAAAATTTCATTATTTGAATAAGGCATGTCCAAAGGATAATTTTCCTCTCCCCATTCCCGAGCTTATGGTTGAAATTGCTTCATCCCATAGAATTTTCTCCTTCATGGATGATATATTTGGTTATAATTTGATAAAGATGGCCCCTGAATATGGATGACATTATGAATAAAACTAAGGTCCGTAGAAATCACCTTCGAGATATGTGAATTATTTTTGAACGCTTGCGCAAGCATAATTTGAAGATGAATCCTTTAAAGTACGCATTTGGCATTACTGTAGGGAAGTTCCTTGGTTTCATTGTTTGCTATTATGGTATTGAGATTGATCCCTACATGATCAAGACTATAGTGGACTTGAAACCTCTACAGAGTCTTACCCAATTGTTTTTGGCTTGGATTTATTTATGGTTGCTTTCTTTTCTTTATATTGATGAGTGGGCACTTACCCTTAATTGGTTAGAAATTTTTTTAGAGTTATCTTTTATAGGTGGCCATGTTCCCAAAGGGTAAAAAAGTGCAAATGGTTATTATAAATATGTTTGTAAACAAGTACCACTAGGAATGCTAAAAAGCCCTTGGGAATATGGCTTTAAGGACTAGATTGTTATTTGTTGATTTATGATCATAACTATGCTAATATGTATTTTATTTAGGGGGCTTATGTAATTTTTATTCTTAAAAATATAATTTTAGTTATGAAAGCTCTATAGGTGTGTGAGAATTTCAAAAGGTAGAAGGCCAAATTATGGAGACCCATTAAAAGCCCACACAACAATTAATTCATGTATAGATTTAGGGTAAGTTGTATATATATGGTAGAGCTTAGCTACCTTTTTTTTCATTTTTCTGGGGTATATTAGATAACCCAGCTACACGCACCGACATTTTTTTATTATTTGTTATTGGTGTCTTTATTTTTCTTATGTAATATAATCAAAAGTTTTTTTTATAGGTTTCTTAATTTGCTTTGCTTGGGGGTGGCTCGGATTGGCCCTACCCGTACATGCATAGCCTTGATTCAAAATCATATAAGTTTTCCTTTTTATAAGAAAGAGGGATAATTAATTTCGTGTAAGCATAATATCATTCATGGTCAGGCTTAGTGTTCATTTCCCTTTTTATGCCTCTTACCACTCTTGCATTTATATAAAACTATATATCATAAATTTAATACACTAGGTGGAGTTTAGCTGGTACCCCTTTCTGAGCAAGATGGCAAATCCAGGTTGGGGCTGCCTAAATCTCTCGTGGGATCTAGGATTTAAGTCCCATCACAGAATCTTGCATTAGTTAGGTCATGGGCATTAATATCTGGTGTATAGTACATCCTTTATAGATCTAGGGTTAAAGGTTGGCGGTATCTGCATACTGTTGTATGCCTTATCGGTGGGTCTCCGTTCTTCGGAGGCTATAAATTCTACCAATCCGCGTCACTTTGATGTTGTTTTTCCAATCCTTCTCTAATGCATGTTTGGTGTAAAATATTTTTTTTATAGTTCCTCTTATTTGGATTACTTAAGTGCTTGTATGATCTGTATATATTAAAGTAACCAACTGAGTCTATCTTCCTTTGGATTAAGAAAGCCTAGAAATTTTCCTATGTGTCAAATCTCTGGAGAGAATAATATAACATTTTTAATTGAGAGTTTTCTTAGGCTAAGGTCTAAGATGTAATTAACTATGGGAGTTTGCACCCATAGAAATTTGATACCCACATCAAATAAATCTCATTCAAGCTGATGTATCGAATAAAAGAAATGTCATGATTTGATTAAGTCATTTATAAATTATCCATCGAGATGTGTTGGTGAAAGTCACTATCCTCCATAGTTAATCATATATATGATCTCATCTACTCTTTTATTGGTCTGTTTGTGTAGAGTGTAAAGGCTTACCATTATTTTATCCTATGGGACAATGCGATTATACCCTTTGCATTCCGAATCTCACAAGAAGCATCCATTCAGAGACTCACAATGGTGGTGCTAACTTCTCTATTGGACAACATCGTGACATCAAAATGGTCATATTTATAGCGCCATATTCACTGTATTGAAGTACTGCACCATCACAATTTATCACGCCTTAGAGCCAAAATTCCCACTCAGGTGCCGCAATGTTCGAAATTCAGTAGTGTCACGGAATAACACTTGTAACTTCCAAAGGACATGATCTACTCGAAATGATGTGATTGTTCAATAAGTCACTGGTCCATGGGGAGAGAGAGAGAGAGAGAGAGAGAGAGAGAGAGAGAGAGAGAAGGAAAGTTAGAGGGTGGAGAGTGAAACAAATTTCAGGCATTTTCATTCATCAATTTTGTTCAAAGATTTCTTCTAATCATTGTAAGGAACCCAAATCTCATTTTTGTTTTCAAAGATTTTGAGTTTGATAGATTTCATCTCTCCTAAATTGATTAAAATATATCTTCTCCTGATTTATTACACTTTTATCATGTAACTTTTTGTATATGATAGATATGAATATTATAGATTTTATTGTAATACTATCACATTTTTCTAAGTGAAATAGATGTGATTTTCTAAGGTTATAGCATATTATATAGATTTTCTTGCCTTTTCTAGATTTGAGCATTTTGTTGCATTTCATACATGATATTGCATTATACACTGATAATGATATGATTGATATGAAATAAGTGGGGTATTTGCATAAGCAAGGAAAGCTTGTTATTAACAGTATAATATTTGTTGACTATTAAAATTTAATATTTTACGTAAGAGGGTGGGCCGACGGACTTACCTTTAAAGATGATTTGTGTAGTTATTTTGGTTGAAGCCTGTAAAAGATGACATATTACGATGATGAGTAGAGGGTGATGAGTTTTAATGTTTATTTAAAGCCACATGTAATAATAATGATAAAAGATGAAAGATAAAGTTAATGATGTAATGATGTAGTGAATAAAGATGAAAGGATGAAAACACAACATTAAAGTTGGATGTATTACCATGTTGAAATTTATACTGAATCATATATTAATGTATTCATACATTGGTAGCATTACTAGAGAACATTGATAGATTGGGTATCATATGAATAACTATATATAATGATTATATAATAAATAAGATGGATAAGATTGATTATATTGATACTTGTATACTTATGATTAATGTATAGAATCCCACATTATTTCGGTACTAATGAATTACTTTTTATTTAATGAATTTATTATTTTTGTTCCTTAATTGTCCTATTGATATCTAATGATATAAATACTGACTATTATTGTTGATTACCGATACATTTATAATCTTACATAGATGCAAATTTATATGTTTAAGTTTAATTATTCATGCTTTTTATGATTCTTGATTATTGTGTTGAAAACTTTAGTGAATTTGAGTTATTGCTAGGCTTTTAAGCTTATTATAGTGATTTTATTGATTTCAGGTCAGAGAAGGGGTCGGAACAAATTATATAGAGTGAGATTTTTAGAGAACTACAAGTTTCTTTTTATTTTATTGGTATTTTTTTTATTTTTTGTAGTTAGGAGCCAGTAATAGTGTATTTATTGTATTGATCTCTGAACTATTATATATTATTTTTGGTGAATAAATATACTAAAATATTTTGAAAAATATAATTTTAGTTATTCTCACTAGATTGATTTATTTTGATGATTTATAAAAGCTGTGGTAAATAATTAAAAATATGAAATAGGTTATTCTTTCAAATTTGATTCGGGGCATGATAAATTGGTATCAGAGCAATTTTTGGAAGAATTAAATTGTAGTCAGAGTTATATTAACTGATTATTAGAGAGGTAAAAGTTGGGCAGTACAGATGTTTTATTTTTCATCTCTGTATTTGATAGAGTTATAATTTTCTAATAAAAAAAAATAGTAGTATTTTGAGTTCTTGAATGACATGTGTGAGTATAATTATTTGAATGTACTCATGATTGATTTCACGCACTAACTGATGAATCAATGATCAATATCGATTTAAATGAATTTGAACAAATTTCTTGGTTTTGAATCGTGTTGATTTGCTTTGACGAATTTGTGTTTTTTAATTGATTTATTTTTTATTAATATTTTTTATTTTTATTATCTTATTTTGTTACTTTTTATTTTTGAAAATGTCAAGCATGACATTTTTTGAAGATAGAAAAATTCCAACAACTCTAAGATGAGAAAAGAATTTTAAAATGAAAATATGATAATCTAAAATTTTTGTATGAAGTGGAGGCTTTATGGTAGGTAGCACTATGGCGCTATGCATGAGAGCTCCGCCTCTCCCTCACCCATTCAATTGGCTTGCACTATAAGAAGGAAAGGGAGAGGGAGAGGGAGAGGAAGGAAGTTAGAGGGAGGACAGAAAAGTGGATTTCAGGTAATGATCCATTGATTTTAATTAGAAATTTTTTTGTAATTGTTGTAAATAACTCAAATCTCATTTTAGTTTGTAATGATTTTGAGTTTGACAGATTTCTTAACTTAAATTAATAAGAAATGTATTATCTCCTGATTTATTGCACTTTTATTATGTAACTTTTTATATATAATAGTTATAAATATTTTGGATATTTTTTATTATTATAGTATTACATTTGACCACGTGAAATAAAAGTTATAATTTTATGAAGTTATAGTATACTATATAGATTTTTTTGACTTTTCTATATTTGATTATTTTGTTGCATTTCATTCATGATAATGCATTGTGTTGTGATAAGGATACGATTGATATGAAATAATTGGTGCATTTGCATAAGCAAGTAAAACTGATTATTAACACTATAATATGAGTTAGCTGTTAAAATAAAATATCCTTTAGAGGAGGGTAGTCCAACAATCTTTCTTTTAAAGATGGTTTATGATGTTATCTCGGTTGTAACCTATAACAAATGATTGATTATGCCGACAAGTAAAGGGTGATGACTCTTAATGATTATTAAAAGCCGCTTTTAATAATTATGATAAAATATGAAAATAATTTTAATGATATAATGATTTAGTGAATGCGTATTAAAGCATGAAAAAACCATATTAAAGTTGGATTTCCTGCCTTACTTAACTCTATGCATAATCATATATTAATAAATACATATACTAGTAACATTGACAGATGGCATTGATAGATAGGATAACATATATATGGATACAAATATTAATTATATAATAGATAAGATTGATGACATTGATATTAATAACTGTAAATTTATGATTCATCTATAGACTCACACATGATTTCAATATCGATGAGTTATTTTTTACAGTACAAATTTAATAATTTATTGCTTTTATTGCCCTACTGATACCTACTAAAATGGATATTGATTATTGTTGCTGATTGTCAATACATTTATAGTCTCACACAAATGTTGACTTACGAAATTGGCAATAATTCATTCTTTTTTATGATTTCTTGATTCTTACGTTGAAAGCTTTAATTAATTTGAGTTACAAATGGGCTTTTTAGCTCATTATATGAATTTAAAAGATTTTGAGTCAAGGAAGGAGCCTAGACCGGTTGGTGTGAGATTGTTAGGTATCTGCAGGTCTCTTTTGATTTTGTTGGTATTTTTCTTATTATTTAATAATTAAGAGCCAGTGATGGAATATTGATTATATTGATCTCATGTTTATGGTTGTTTCCGAGACGCTCAGTTTGACTGTAAGCTCGTTGAAATCGGAGTTCGGATGCTCCCGGATTTAATTTTTGAAGTCTCCAACTAGCTTTTGCCACGAGATTCGTGCCCGATCAAGCTAATTTTGTGATGACGTATCAATGGTATATTAATTTTTGTAAATTAATAGAATGAAATATTTTGAGATATAATATTTTTAATTCTTTTGCTAGATTATTTTATATTATTGATTTATAGAAGCTTTAGTAAAATAATTAAAAAGACGCAAATATGCAATGATTCTAAATTTTATTATGGGGTTTGACAAATAGTCTTTGATCTATACACACTAAAGGCCTTGCCTTAAAATCTTTGATATAGTTGTAGCAAATGTACATAGTTCTAGTTCAAGGATCATAAATATAGTGCTGACATATAGAGTTGTACATATTAGATACTAGCAAACACCCCCTAAACTCTCCTTCAATATCTTTAGGATACGGGGCATGTAGGATTAGCGTGCCAACTTGAAGTCGCTCCCAATTTCAAATTTGTAGTAAATGTAAACATTTTGCCTAGGAAGCATGTTTAAATTTTCTATAATAATTGCCTAAAATCACAACTCTAATGGAAAACTAAGAGAATGCGCCAAAGTCCTAAAATAAAGGTAAGTACAAAAGGTGAATCACTAAATTAAAATTTTCAAGAATGATAAATGGACCAAAAATGAATAATTTGTAAGCTATTAGATACCTTAAAAATATGATATGATAACCAAACCAATAAAATTAGTAATTTTGAAAGAATTTTACTAATTTAATATCTTTTTCAAAGAGAATTTCATAAGAAGCCTATACATATAAAATATAAGAGTAGGTGCACAACTTCTTTGGTCCATTTAAGCCATCTGAGTTCATCACAATTATGATATACAAAATATAAGACTAGGTGCACAACTAAAAAGACATCATAGAAACTAGGTCATTATTGACATCTCCTAATGAAACCTACAAGATTATGCTCCACAAATGGTGGACCTTCTATATGAATACCTAGTATCATTCTCACATTCTGTAATGTGATGGTAATCTAATTAACTACTAGTAATTAAAATGTATTGGCTTGATGAGACCAATTCTCAACTTGTGTGGTAAGAAAATGCTGATCTAACCTAATATATTACAAATGCCAAAAAAAAAAAAATGCAAATGCCTAATTAAATGTAAGCCAGCTTTGAAAGACTGTTATGCACTAACGGTCACTAGTATGACAATCCTTTGTCTTAAAAAAGTTTGAGAAAACATCTAAAATATTAACTGCCATAAATATAGAACAATATTTAAAAAAAAAAAAAAAAAAGGTTAGCCGAA
>NW_021319892.1:45607-62847 GCF_001605985.2 Dendrobium catenatum | reverse complement strand
CTTTGTAAAAGATATTAAATTAGTAAAATTATTTTAAAAAAAAACACGTGATAAAAAATAATCAATTCACTTCATATTTTTAGATTAAAAGGGTAGGTTGACTTGTTCTGTCCAACAGTCATGAATTAACTAGAAATTATACATCCCTATGAATAGGTTTCATTCATAGTATTCATATAAGACCACATACACGACTACTTGCTATATGCCTAAAGTTTGGTGGAGCTAATTTGATGATACAATTATTGGGGTCATAATCAAGCTAGTTCAAGTGTTCAACGACCATATGGAACTTAGATATATTGGTTATCTTGTAATAATTTGTAGTGTAGTAGTAGGATACGTAACTTAAAATAATTAACACCTTTATCGCCAAGTCCATCTATGATATGTTGCATGATAGTCGATACATTTGGAGTTTACCACAAGCACAATAATATGTATAATTTTGACCAAAGTCCATGATACAAGATCTATAACCAAAGTAAAATCTCCTTAATCTTGATAATTAATAAAAATAGGTTTTGCAAATCATCTTACATCCACTTGGCATCATAATAAACTACTGATGGGCCAACTAATCAGGTGTGATTTTCTAATAGTTTTCATATCTTACGTTGACTAAAATGCATTAGGTATAACAAATAATAAATTGAACATACCAATGCTTAAATTGGTAGTTCTCCAGTTCATTGAACAACATTGTTAAAACATTATAAGAAATTTGTTGTCATTATGTTGTATCTATAACCCTCATAATGTGTTAAAGATTAGTTTGACATATCTCTCTCCCACGACTAATCATATGCTTCTTACTTAGCATTTTAAGTATCAATCATATTTTCTGAAATCAATGTGCATCGTTAGTGTCATCGATCTAAAACATGTCTTTGGCAGTGGCCATTAGCATAACTGACATTCATCCTTCTAAGAGTATTCTTAAAATTCCCTCTTAAATGGTACAAATAGTATCTATGTGCAAGCCTATGAAATATCTTCTTACACCCTTGAACGATACCAAAATGATGATGATAAATAATATTAGAGGTATTAAACAATGAATTATATCATCTCTTCCATAGTAAAAGATGTTACCTTTTCAAAACTAGTTTGCAATAGCTTCACACATTGATCGTTCGTCCAAATGACAAAAAAGGAATTAAAAATGACAAATATTTGTGGACTAAATCCTATACACATTTTAACATATAACATTCTTAACCCTAAACAAAGAATGATACAATCTTCCAAACCTCCAATTACAATCTTTATTACCCTATGCCTTACATCCCAAGCTTCCACGTGTACAAAATCCTAACATTAATTTATCTTCTATTAGACCTATTTTCCTTCAATTGGAGACAAATTTGTTGATGAATAATATGGAAAATGAAGTAACATTAAAATTTGAAGTTACATTGGTGATGATAACATAAATAATAATTTATGCACTATTATGAGGAGATACTACACTAAAAAATCTTCATGTTTCACTCAATCTTTTGATAAAAGTCACCTGAAGTCTCCACTGACATGTCCTTGTTGGATTGTCATGGTGAACACAAGCAATAATCAGACAAATTTCATTGTAATGAACCATCTTATACACCATGTTATTAATAATCAACTAACCATGAATGGTGTATATATAAGGAAGAACATGCCCTCAATTTCTTCCAATGAGCTATATCCTTTCAAGAATGAAATTGAGCTCTCTGATGGGACATCATATGTTGAATTCATCTTATTCTATAGCCATTTGACATGCATAAATATAACAATTTTTAATAAAATTCCTGTAGGTTGTTGATGATAGCTAACAAAAAACTTTTAAGTCAAGACTAATTAGTTTCAATCTAACTAAGTCCTTGAGGCTATTTTTCCTAAAATGAAGATTATTATCGCATGAACTACAACTTTATGCACTATCCATCATCATTTATCCTAAGCCTATGGTCACAATGTCCACTTTATTAAAATTACAATACTGAGCTATTTGTATTGAGCTAGAATCATGAAACAATTCAAAAGAACTTTGTGGAAGTTTTATCTAAGGAAATGAATAATATTATTATTATTTGACTAAGAAAATTAATGAAAAAATAAATTTATTGCTGTTTAAGTTAAATTGTATACCATGTGTTATGCAAGTTATCTTATTATCATCTCATATTATGAAATCATCATCGAAACATAGATTACCAGTATTAACCGTTGGGATAAAAAAAAATCATCGTAACATAGATATTTTCATCGAAACGGTTTCTAAACTTTGATACCCTAAACCCTAAATAAATAAAAAACAAATGAATATATATATATATATATCTAAACACATAACATAAATTAATAATTAGTTCTATTATATTTACAAACTTATATGTAAAATAAACGTATATTACATGTGAATTAAATTTGAAGATTAAATACATTTAAATAAAAAAATTTAAAATTTAAAATTTATAAGATGTGGAGAATCCCAAACCTCTTCAAAACAAGGATCAATTACTCCTAACCCATACATAAATTTCACGCAAGATTGCGACAGACAGTGAGAGTTATTTTTGTTTTTTTTTGAAAAATTAGGGGCAAAGCTCATTCATTAACTAAAGAAAATATAAGTAAAAGAAGATAGACAAGTAAATAAAGAAGCTAAAAAACAAACAGTGCTCTCACAAAAACGAGCAGAGGCTCAAGGAAGAGACCACCACGAAGGCAGCCAAAAAAAAAAAGAAGGATGAAAAAGATTAAAAAAAATAAAAAATAAAAAACAGACAATACCAACCATAAAAAGAAGCCACCAATGCTAGGACTCTAGAATAAGCAATTGTATTAGCAATTAAAACAGCTAAAATAGCACCCCTAGTTGCCCGAAGACCATCCAGGGGATGCTAGGACGGGAGAAAATCATTGAAGTGAAGCTATTGCCCGATTCAATTATCTATCTTTCTGACCTTCACATAATAGGAACTGAGATTCTATCTAGTAGGGGTCTCTGTCAAATAATAAGTCTTCCCTTTCAGGCGGTCTACGAGCTGCAGCTCAATCGATTAGTTATGAAATACCATGACCGGAAAGCTTGACATAGATAACCTATTACCAACCTCGATGCATCATAGATAGAGTAGAGTCAACTGACTTGAACCTTGACAGATGGACAAGCCGATTAGATAGACCTGATGTCAGCTAGGTCGAGCTGGAGCTGCTGCTCAGCCAGCGCTTTTCTCCTTGGTGAGTGTTTTGTTTTTCACTTGTTCCTTTGGCCCATTGGTCACTTCCTCCCTTAGTGTCAAACCGGAGATCAATCCCACCATTTAGAACTAAGCATTGGGGGCCTTTAATAAAAAAAAAAAAAGGGTTGTTAGCCAATTACGTATTATTCTGGAAAGTGGATTGACGATCAGAATAAAAAAGATATTGATTTTGATGTATTACAGCCTTAAGATCGAAAGAGTAGAGATGCTCTTTCCCTTTCTGGTGCCAATTGATCGAACCGTCAGTCACAAGCCAAAACACCCACACTCATGTCTGAGCTTCATAGTGTCCCACCACAACGATTATGCGGGTAACACTAGGCTGTTGATCAGCCAACCCAACACATAAGTGCCTGCCCTTCTCGATTCAATAGGATCCGGATGTTAACCATACATTCCTGGTCTGAGAACCAAACCGAACCGAGAACCCCTCCCATGATCATGATAAAGGAGCCTAGCAGCCCCGCTAAACCTCTGATTCCGATGCTTAGGCTTAGGCTAACCTACGACTAGTAAGGAATTGCGTAAGAGAATCAGACGTCAGTAACATAGTGCAAAAGCTAGCTAGGATATCCGCAAAGGTAACCGGATGCCTGAGACTTAGGAAAAGGAGCGTCCGGAGTCTTTGAAAAAAGGCGTCCATGACAAAAAAAATCCCATCCAAGAAGACAAAATTTAGAATATAGCAGACCGAGAGCATCACGAACAGAGAGGGTCAGTTTTAGAAACCAAACTGAGCAAACTTAACAATACAGGAGCAATAGAACTAATAGGCAAAACCCAAATTACATTTTCCAACCAAGACAAAAATCCTTATGGTAAAGTTTAGCCAAGCCAAAGGCTGGCAACAACAACATGTCAATGCTACAGAGGCCAACATAAATCATAGCCAACAAAGTAAACACTCAAGCATAAAATTCAACCAAAACAAAGGCTTCCAACAACAAAATTTCAAAGAAATAGAGGCCTACAGAGTACTCTACCAATAGAGCCAACACCCAAACATTAAGAGGGGATGTTAAGATGATGAATAAAGCTCTCCACATTCTTCCATCCAAAAATTTCGAGACTAACATCCTTAATGATGTTCATATGAATAGTGGATTTACTAGAAAAATTATTACCAAATCTTCTAGCATTCTTTTCACTCCATAAGTAGTAAAAAACACACCACAACATCAGCAGATAGAAAGAAGTTATCCCCAAAGTTTTTACCTCAGCAAATAAGTTAATGATTTGGTATAAATTTGGATGAATTAGAAAAGATCTTAGGCAGGGAATAAGGTCCGTGATGATTGAATATGTATAATCATAATCGAAGAAGAGGTGAGCAATGTTTTTAGGTTTTTTCTAGCAGAGGCAACAAAGAGGATCCACTGATATATTTCTCTTAAGCACGATATCGACAGTTTTAAGCCCACGAACCATACTCAACCAGCAAAAAATAGAGAAGCAAATAGCTCATCATTTATGCTAGGTGAGTTTGTGCCAAGATACTTCCCTCTAATTCCTATATAACGTCAATAAGAATTCCTTAAAATAGCTGGCTCCCCGAGCATTTCACTTAAAGGTAATAGTATCAACATTAAAACTTATGGGAGTGGAAACAATGCAGTTTTGAATGAAGAAATGACAATAGATAGGAATTTTTCAACCATATGAATCCATATTAACCTAAAGATTAGTGTCATAAGAGAAGGTTTCTAATACGGCAGGGTAGAGGGGAAGTTCAGCTAGACACCTCCCATTACACCAATGTGTTGAGATAGTTGCAACTTAATTCTTGATTGTTAATATTCTTGCAACGTATATGTTTTTTATGATTCAAAATATTAGTACTTTTATTATTATTTCTCCTAACATATTTTGAATGCATTATTTTGTTTTTCATGTATACTAACATTTTAGGAAAATCATACTCCGGATTGTTGAAGACTTCAAATAAGATTAATTTAGGGTTTATTATAAATGAAGTATTTATTTTTATTTTTATTGAGTATGAAAGAGTGTGATTATAATTGAGTAACTGTGCACATACACATCGAGGGAGAGTTTAAAATTTGTTATTTTAAACTAATCATACTATACGAAGTATTTTTATACTGGACGATTGGTTCAATTTTTTCCCCTACGAGCATTCAAACGAATAGAAAGTAAATTTTTTTTTTCTAAGTATGAATCATATTGTACGATATCAAATTCATATATATGCCATCCAGGATATGAATTTGACGGGCCCCTTTTCATCTAGATAATTCAAAGAAATTTCTGAATAGTTTGTATTGTATGATGTTGTCATTGTACGTATGCCATCTAGGGTACGAATTGAATGTGTCCCTTTTCATCCAGAAGAATTAGAGAATTTACTGAATGGATCATACCGTATAATTTCGTCATCATACATACATCATATAAGGTATGAAATTGTGGGATCGTTCTTCGTCCTGATTAAGATGACAAATTTTCTAACTGTTTGTACAGTACGATCCTGGTTCATACTAGATGATCATCGTGTATGAAATCATTTCATACTGGTTCATATAAGGTTCATACGTAATAGTTTTTGAACTATTTGTTCATACAAACATACGATCATACTGCACGACCGTGTACGCTCAAAATGGATAATTTTAATTTTCTGGATGGTTTTTTGTGTCTTTGATATAAAATGTCCTCTAAAACTAACATAAAAAGAGCCTTTTTTGTGATTTTTTAAGGGCAATTGAAAGAGAGAGTGTGGGAGAGTGTTTGAGAGAGATTTCTTGTAAGTGGAGTATGAAGGGTTCATAAGGTTACTCAAAGGTAAAGATATCTTTGTATTTTTGAATATTACTCATCTTTTTGTCTTTCTAGTTACTTGTAAGAAGATCTTGGAAGAGGAAGATGGCACTCTTCCGATAATTGGAGGGTGTGCTCTTAGTTAGTCTTGAGACAATAACTTAGGCTTAGCAACCTAATCATCAACAAGTGGTATCATAGCCTCATTTTAAAACCATAAGTTTAGACTACTTTTTTAAAAATGAGAGTGGTTACTTTTGGAAACCTAAGCACGCCAAAAGGGTATTCAATCACTAGACCTTCGTTATTTGATAATATTCCTTTTAATTTTTAGAAAATATGCATGTCTACATTTATGCAATCTCTTAATTATCGTATGTGGATCTTAGTTCAAGAAGGGTATACTAGGACAACTAGATTAGTAGATAACATTAGAGTTAAAATACCCTTTGCTGACTGGACTATAGAAGAACATAACACTTTTTATTATTTGCCGATTACTTATGATGGTAAAATAACATCTGTTATAGAGTCTAAAGATTTAAATATTTACTCTATTGATAATATTCTTGTATCACTAATTACTTATGAGTAAGGAGTGAGTCAAAATAAGATTGATGTAAGAGAACAGAGAAAGGAGAAGAACATAACACTGAGAGCGAATGATTCAGAGAGTGATCAATCAATATCTAAGGATGAGAATGATATTATCTTGATGATAAGGCAATTCAGGAGTTTTCTTAAAAGAAAGTAGAGGAGATGCCAATAGTGGAACAGAGGTAAGTTCAATAAAAATGTTATGTTTTTTAATAATGTGATTTACTAATAATGTAGGAAACCTAGAAATATAAAATTAGAGTGCCCAAATCTAAAAGTCACTACTAATAAGGAGAATGTAGAAGAGAAAAAAAATATGAAGAATGGGAAGAAGAGATTTCAGAGAGCTTTTTGAGAGGACTCAACTTCGGATTCGTTAGAAATTGAAAAGGAGGAGAAAGTCACCAACCTATGTTTAATAGCTGATAATCTTGATCAATCAGATCAATAAGAGATATGTGACTTAACTTATGATGAATTACTAAAAGTTTCTGAAATAATATATGATGTATATATAAAACTTAAGAAAATGCATGCTAGACTGAACTTAGAAATACATGAGTTGAACAAAGAGCATGACATCCTTAAGAAACTTCATGCACTGATATACAAGAACCATATGAGCTTACTTGATAAAATCAATGGTTTGAATAAAAAGAAAGATCTTTAAAAATCATCCTATACAAAATTGGAAAAAGAATTTAAGAATTTTAAGGATGAATCTGATAGTAGAGAGCACTATTTAAATTTTGATGAAAATGTGCTATAAGATATAAACACATTTCTTAATTTGAAAATGCAAGCTCTTGAGAAAAATATGATACCCCCAATACTTGAATATTTTACTAATCCTATTTTGAGGTCAAAAATTTTAAAACCCAGGAAGAAATAAATATATTATAGAAGACTGAGAAACCCATTTCCTGGAGTTAAATACTATACTTGTGGGATGATTTGACATATTTCAAACACTTGTACTTTAGATAGAAAAACTCATTTAGTGTAGATACTTAAGATGCATAAACCAAGTCATATCATATATATATTTAGTTTTATTTTGCTAAAAGGAGAACCAAAACTTATTTGGATTCCTAAGAATAATATTTGATTGTTTTGTAGGATCGCTCTCATATAAGGCCTTGCGAGAGCATTTGGTACCCGGACAGTGGTTACTCGAAGCATATTACTGGAGAAACTAAACATTTCATATCAATATAAGTCAGAAATGGAGGCAAGGTTACACTAGTAGATAACACTACTAGGAAATTGATTAGCACATGTATGATTGAAAATTAGCAAAAAAAATTTATAGAAAATGTATTACTTATCAAAGGCTTAAAGCATAATTTATTAGTATTAGCCAGCTATGTGATAAAAGGTATAGTATAAAATTTTTTCCCACTAGCTGCATATTAAGCCTAAATGAAAATGATGTATTGCATGAAATAAGGATAAATAATATTTATATGCTAGATTTGAATCGTATTAAAACTCCTAATACTTTTTATTTAAAAATAATTTCAGATGAATCTTGGTTATGGCATAGGATACTTTGTCACGCTAGCATGAAAAACCTTAAGAAAATTGCCCAATAGGATTTGGTTAGAGGTATATAAAATCTAGACTTTACTAAGGATCTCATTTGTGATGCATGTCAATTAGGAAAATAGGTGAAGTCCTCATTTCTTTTTAATAAGATCTTAGAACTAGTAAATTGTTAGAGATTATTCATATGGATCTTTTTCGACCAGTTAGCACTATAAGTATAGGAGGGATGTTATACGGATTTGTGATAGTTGATGATTTCTCAAGATTCACGTGAGTTAAATTTTTATTTCATAAGTGAATCAATTGAGAAATTTAGACACTTTTTGACTTTGATTCAGAGGAAACTAGGGATGTGAAATTTTAACTATTCAAATTGATCACAGAGGTGAATTTGAAAATGAAAGATTTTAAAAGTTTTGTAAGGAAAAGGAATTGATCATAATTTTTGTGCACTTAGAACTCTTCAGTAGAATGGGATAGTCGAAAGAAAGAACATAACATTAATTGAAGCTGTTAGAGCCATACTGGCTGAATATTCACTTTATAAATATTTTTGGACTAAAGTGATTAGTAATGTATGTTATGTCATGAAGAGGATGAATATTATATCAAAATTAAATAAAACACCATATGAGATTTTAAAACGGAGAACACCTAATTTATCATATTTATATATTTTTTGATGTAAGGTGTTCCTACATAATAATGTAAAATCTTCTTTAGGAAAATTTGATTTAAAATTAGATGAAAGAATTTTTCTTGGCTAATCTTGTATTGGAAAATCGTATAGAGTATTTAACAAAAAATATTAGTAGTTGAGGAGAACACATATATTATAATTGATGAATCTAGTATTTTAAAAAAGCCATATTTGGAAGAGGATGAGATAGAAAATAACTTCTAAAAGATCGAGACGATTAGTTTGGAAGAAAAATTGGAGATAGAAAACATTTTTCCTATAAATTTGAAATTTTCTAAAAACCACCATAAGGATCTGATTTTAAGTGAACCTAGTGAGGGTGTTAGGACTAGACATAGTTTTAGTAAAGAAGTCAATCATTTTGCCTTTATTTTAATGATATAACCCACTATTGACGGCAGTAAAAAGGATTTTGAGATATCTCTTCGGAACTCAGAGCTTAGGAATTTTGTATCCTAAGTATAGCTCTTTATTTGAAATTATCGAATATTCAGATTCTGACTTTGTTGGATGTAAGGTTGATTGAAAGAGTACATCTAAAACTTATCAATTTATAGGAAATTCTTTAGTTTCTTGGTCTAGTAGAAATTAGATTTTTGTAGCCCTATCTTCTGCTGAAGCTGAATACATTACCTTAGAAAGTTACGTTGCATAAGTTCTTTGGTTGAAATAACAGTCGACTGATTTAGGATTTATAATAGGAATAATTCTAATTTATTTTGATAACACTAGTGCCATTTTCTTTTCAAAAATTATATTCAACATTCTAGAACCAAACATATAAACTTAAGGCATCACTTTATTATGGATCATGTATCTAAAGGAAAAATTGAATTAAATCATGTTTCAACTAAAAATCAACTTATAGATATTTGTACAAAACTACTAGCCTTTGATACTTTTAGTGCATTAAGAACAAGGCTAGGAGTGATCGATCTAAACGCTTAAATTAAATTTTCTATAAACATGATATATTTTTATATATATTTCCTATTTTTTGTTGTCAATATTTTTGTTTGTATGATTGTTTTCAATTTTTTGTTTTATTTTTATGTTTTGTGTGTTTTAGACATGTATCACAAATAAAAATTTCTATTTTTGATCATTCATGCTGAATTTTCTAAGTGTTATATTCATATTGTACGAAATTATTTTCATCCCATACAAATTATGTAGTATAAAAATCATTGTTTTAGACATGTAAAGTTTTGATTTTCTAATAAATATCGTATTGTATGATATGGTTATCATCCCGTATTTTCTATATTAATTCATCTATATGCATGTGGATGATTATCTGGGTAGAATCAATTATTACAACTGGTTGTACGTACGAACCAAAAGTTTGTCTATATGATCCATATGTTAATTTCTATGGAGGACGAACCTAACCGTCTTTATAATGATCTTAAATAATTGATTATCCCGGATGAACACCTGTTCGTCTATACGATTATTTGGTCAAAAAGTCTATACAAAAGGATGCTTCATAAATTGTGTGATTATGAAATGTCATTTCATTTTGGACGTTATCATTCATCCATATGAAATTATCTTCATCCATTACGAAATAACTATTGTACTGTATGAATAAATTTTTTTACGTATGAAGGGTCATTTTCTTTAAATAGAAGGCTTTCTAATTCATTTTCATTCACTTCAACAACCTCCTTAAATCCTTCTCATCTTAGAAATGACAAGTTCTAGCAAACGCAGTATAGTTTCTAAGGGTTCATCATCCAAGGCTGGAGATGAAAAATTTCTATTTAAAACAAATGAGAATTCCATCTATAGGTTTGTCACTACAAAAATTACTCCGTCAAGACACTTAATTCAAGAAGATATCTCCTTTCAAGTCATGCCTCTTTTTGCTTCAACTCAATTCGCCTTTATTTTGACTTTGATTCATGCTTATCATAAAGAGACCTTTCACTACATTTTAGCAAATATGAGTTTTAGTGAGGAAGAGTAGGATAAATCATATGTCCAAAACAAATAGGTAGAAATCACTAAGGAAGATCTAGGACTTATCTGCATCTAAGGACGCAAGGGACTAAAGTGCGCACTATGATCTCCAAATCTAATTATGATTGGTCTGAAATAAATAAAACTCTTAGACGAGTTACTCATGTTGGTCACTTGGCTAGAGTCTATAATTTAAATCAAAATGCTAGGGTCATACAGAATGTTCTTAGAACTTTAATCATTCCTAGGGTTGATGTTCGCATAAATATTACCCCTCTTCTATCCACAATTACCTATCTAATCATGACTAGACAACCAATTAATGAAGCCCAACTCATTCTAGATTACATTCATAACATTTCTAAAATTGTATTTGTTTCTCATAGGAGGAAGAAAAATATTGCTTTAGGACATCTAGTGACTTATATCTTAGAAAACAAGTTTAATATTATTCATCTTGTGGTTCCACTTGAAATGCTAATCTACTTCATTGATACCTCTTATCGATCTCTTTTTGGGAAGAATGATAATTCAAGTGAGGATACCGAGGAAGAAGGGGGAGCATGTTGCGGATCTATTTTCATGGATTATGATTTCGAGGATAGCAAACACTCTTATTACAAATACTCTTATTTCTCTACGATTGCCTTATTTGCTGACATTGCAGGTCCACAAGATCAGACTGTAATTTGGAACCAGCTCAAGATTGGGTAGACTAGGTCTGAGTCAATTTGTAACCCTTTTTCTTTCTTGAGTCTATTATATGTGGTGTGGCTCCTGATGCTTTGAACTTGGAATAGTTTGTTATTGTTCCCTAAAGTTTAATGTTTTTGGTAACATCGTCCGGGATGATATTTATATCATCTTGGATAATCAGTTCAAAAGCAGAAATCCTAATTAGGGCATCCTTATTAAAGAAGCCGTCATTATACAAAAATATCATCTTGGACGATTTTGTATCGGCTAGGACGATAGGCTCAAAATAGAAAGAATCTGCCGTCAGATCTATTTAGGAATTACTTATTTTTGGACATCATCCAGGGGATCGTCCAGGACTATAAAATATCGTCCAGGATTATCCAAGACATTTTTTCCTAAATTAATCTGGCATTTAAGGAAAGCAATTATGACTTGATTGAACGATCAAATCGTCCTGGCCAATCGCAGGATCATCCGGGCCGATATGTTGGACGATTGGACATCAGACAGCTCTTTTTTGGGGTGATGTTCAGGATGATATTCCAGGATTTATATTGACCTTCCATGAAGATATATTATCATCCTAGACGATATGAAAAAATTTCTTCTGTTCATCTCAAATCGTCCTGGTTGATTGGCTTAAATTGTACTAATCGTACAGGATAATATTTATATCTTCCTGGACGATAAAGTCAGCAACTTGACTTGCTTTAATGAGTTCATTTTGAGATCTTCTATTTAAGCTATGACATGACACTTGGTAAGTGTCTTTGGCAGCCATTATAGCTTCGTTCTTTTGGGGGGAACTTGAAGAGAGAGCTTGAAAGGGAGTGAGGAATGGGTGAAGTCTTAGAGGGAGAAGATCCTGTGAGGGGGGACTCAAGGGAGTGTGGAGGGGGATTCTACACGATTTCTCTGGCAGGTTTGCACCTTAATACCGTCGGATTCAAAGGCTTGTCTTGAGGGAAGTTCACCAAAGAAGAAGATCTCTTTGGTGTTAAAAGACCTGGCGACTCTGCCGCTCTTGGGAAGGTGGAAGTGATTTTGTAAGGTCTTCTCTACCTAGCTGTGGGGGCTAAAGGAGAGAAACTTTTGTAGTGTAATACTTGGAGGGTGCCTCCAAGGAGTGGACGTAGGTCAAGGTTTGACCGAATCACTATAAATCTGGTGTGTTCTTTCCTTTATTACTTTCACATTTAATTTCTGCATCGTTGATTTATTTATGGTGTTTTTGGTTTGTTGTCTTTGTTTTAAAGTTTCTTAAAATACCAATTCACCTCTATCTCTTAATTAGCCTTGGGCTAGTTCATAGGGCCAAACACCCCTAATGAACTTTCAAGTGGTATCAGAGTAGTATTCATAAAATCTTATTTTTAAAAGTTTTTGAATTTCGATCCATGGCTAATTTTTCAAATTATAATATTACGAAAGGTTATTCAATCACCAGACCCACTTTGTTTGAAAATATTATATTTGATTTTTGGAAAATTCGCATGTCTATTTTTTTGCAATCAATTAATTTTCGCATGTGGCAAATGAATTTAACTAGTTATACATTACCATCATGTGTTATAAATGGAATTAAAACTGGTATTCCTTTGAATCAATGGAACAAGGAAGAACAACTCAATGCTCAATTGAATGCAAAATCATTAAATTATTTTTTCTGTGCTTTAAATTCTGAAGATTTTATGTTAGTACCACGTGCACTACTGGTAAGAAAATTTGGGATAAACTACACACCGTATACGAAGGTACTAGTGAAATCAGTAATCTAAGTTGAATATGTTAATGCATGATTAAGAACTGTTTTCCATGAGACCTTATGAGACAATCTTAGACATGTATACTAGGTTTATTCAAATTATGACATCATTACATTCTTTAGGAAAAAAATTTTAAAATTTTGAAAAAGTTAACAAAATTCTTCGTTGTCTACTGGATAAGTTTGATGCTAAAGTAGTTGCTATTTGTGAATCAAAAGATTTGAAAAAATATTCTCTTAATAATTTGATTGGCTCACTCATTGCCTATGAGCAAAGTTTGGGTCAAACTTATGGATGCAAGTGAAAAGATTATTATAAAAGCTGAAGATATGGAAAAAGATAGCTTAGTTGGTGACGAATGCAATAACTTCTTAAGCAAATCAAAAAGCTCACCAAAGCATAAGCATCAACAAAAGAGGAATAGAGATAAAAATGGTAAGGATGTTAATAATTCTTATGATGTTACTTGCTTTTGATGTAGGAAGTGTAGACATATGAAAAATTAGTGCCCTTATTTAAGAATACTTCGAGCAAAAGAGAAGGGTAAAGCGAAGGAAATTTTAAACTCGGAAATTAATGAAAAACAAAAAATTTCCTGGGCAGACCTAGTTTATGAAGCATCGGACCAGGAGAAAGATAATGGTTAAAAGCCTTATCTGTGTGTTTTTGTTGTGTTTTGTTTTTAGTTATTTTCTTTTTTTTTTATTTTTATTTTGTGTTTTTGTCTTTGTTTATTCTTTGATTTTTTTTTCTTGTTTAGTGAAATTTTTTCTCTGATAAACACATACATTCACTTTTCTAAAAATGAAAAATCTACTTTCTATTTTTCTTGAAATCTTTGGTATGTTGTGATTGACTTCTCTAAAAATAGTCAAAGGAAGGAAACTCATATTTTTTACTCTCAATCTATGTTTCCTAAAAGAGGTTATTCTACTTTTGATTTAAAATCTTTTTCATATTTTAAATTAGTCTTTGAAACTAAAATTTTTTATCCCCCTACATTTTATTTATTGCATAGGGATCTTTTGCAAGTTGTTGAATCTAACTCATAATTTTCTTCATCAAGAACTCGCTTTGTCAATAAGATGGGTTTACTTTTATTTTTAAGATTTCAGAAAGGTAGCATATTAAAAAAAAAAATATTGGCCAATGATGTCAAAAATAAAAGATGCGTAAAGACTCCAAATTAAAAAATATAGACAAAAGTGTATCAAAAATCAAAAGATGCGCAAAGAGTACCATTCAAATTGACAACAGGCATAAAATGAGCCCACAAAATTTAAAGTTACCATTCTTGTACTTCTTTAAAGCTTAAGAAAACCCTTGATACTTTTGATGCTTGATTTTGAAAAACATGATTCCTGATTCAACAATTCGTGCGTTAATCTTCTATTAGATATATTTCATGAAAGGAGTTTTAAAAAATTAGTGTTTCTTTTTCTAATTTATTCCTTGATTTTGATATTGAATTAAAAAGTTTTTGAGCATTTTTAAAGAACTTGAGTTTGGATTATCAAATTCTGAATTTCTAACCTTTTATAGGCTATGCGTTGTCAATACAATTCTACTAAGTTTTTAATTAAAACCAAGAGGTAACTTTATCATTTTAAGAATATTTATTTTGTTCACTAGATCATGGATAATTTTTGTCTTTTAATCATTTTGTTTTTATCATTTGTGCCCCTTCTCTTTTTGATAATGTCAAAGGAGGAGAACGTACTGTTGAATTTGTGTCCTTTTTCTTATATTTTTTCTTTCAAAAATTAAAAACAACAAAAAAATTTTATCTCCCTTATTTTTAAAGTTTTATTCTAGTAAAGGGGAGATCAGGAGAAAATGTTTTCATCTTTGTAAATTCAAAATATAGTGTTTGCCATCATCAAAAAGGGGGAGATTGTTGCGGATCTGTTTTCATGGATTATGATTTTGAGGATAGCAAATACTCTTAATGCAAATAGTTTTATTTATCTACGACTGCCTTATTTACTGACATTGCATGTCCATAAGATCAAACTGTAATTTAAAACCAGCTCAAGATTGGGTAGACTAGGTCTGAGTCAATTTGTAACCCTTTTTCTTTCCTAAGTCTATTGTATGTGGTGTGGCTTCTGATGCTTTATAGCTTGGAAGATTCTCTGACTGTTCCCTAAAGTTTACTATTTTTGGTAACATCGTCTGGAATGATATTTCTATCGTCCTGGACGATCGGTTCAAAAGCAGAAGCCCTGATTAGGGCATCCTCATTAAAACAGTCGTCATTATGCAAAAACATCGTCCTGGATGATTTTGTATCGGCCAGAACGATAGGCTCAAAATAGAAAGAATCTTTCGCCAGATCTATTTAGGAATTACTTATTTTTAGACATCATCCAGGGGATCGTCCAGGGCTATAAAATATCATCTAGGATGATCCAAGATAATTTTTAATAAATTAATCTGGCATTTAAGGAAAGCAATTATGACTTGATTGGACGATCAAATCATGCTGGCCGATCGCAGGATTGTCCAGGTCGATACGCTGGACGATTGGACATCGGACAGCTCTTTTTCATGGCGATGTTCAGGATGATATTCCACGTTTTATACTGATCGTCCAGGACGATATGAACAAATTTCTTCTGATCATCTCAAATCGTCCGAGCTGATTGGAATTAAATTATACTAATTATAGAAGACGATAAAGTCGGAAACTTGCATTAACGAGTGCATTTTGAGATCTTTTACTTAAGCTATGACATGACACCTTGTAAGTGTCTTTGGCAGCCATTATAGTTTCATTCTTTTGGGGGAACTTGAAGAGATAGCTTGAAAGGGAGTGAGGAATGGGTGAAATCTAAGAGGGAGAAGATCTTGTGAGGGGGGACTCAAGGGAGTGTGGAGGGGGATTCCACATGGTTTCTCCGGTAGGCTTGCACCTTAATACCGTCAGATTCAAGGCTTGTCTTGAGGGAAGTTCACCAAAGAAGAAGATCTCTTTGGTGTCAAAAGACCCGGGGACTCCGCCGCACCGGGAAAGGTGGAAGTCATTTTGTAAGGGCTTCTCCGCCTAGTTGTGAGGGCTAAAGGAGAGACACTTTTCTAGTGCAATACTTGGAGGGTGCCTCCAAGGAGTGGACGTAGGCTAAGGTTTGATCGAACCACTATATATCTGGTGTGTTCTTTCCTTTATTACTTTTGCATTTAATTTCCACATCGATGATTTCTTTATGGTGTTTTTGGTTTGTTGTCTTTGGTTTAAAGATTCTTAAAATACCAATTCACCTCTCTCTCTTAATTAGCCTTGGGCTAGTTCATAGGGCCTAACATCCCTAACAAACTTTCAGAGCACTTGCACCTACTCATGGACTTAACTTTCAGGAGATGATCCAGTGCTTTGTTCAATTAGAGATTCATTTTGATCAACATTTTAATCAAATTGAGACTTACTTAAACTAGCAAGTTGCATAGTACCGATAAGACATGGGTTGGATCCAAGGTTAGTTTGACTCGGTGAACACTAATGTAGCTATAATGAATAACTATTTCTCAGTCTTCAACCAGCCTCCTCCTCTAGATCAATCTCCCTTAGAGTTTTAGATGTACTTCTTTTGTATTGTCATTGCCAGTCCTTTCCAGATGTGATGATTTCAATGATGATTTCAATGTTTTCTGTTCTTGACTTTATTTAGTTTTTATGTACTTATTTTGTGTTGTGATGTTTTTATGGTGATGGAAATTGATATCAAGAGCTTCAATTTATATTTATTTGATATCAATAAAAAATATCTTATTATAATTAGTTATTTTTTATTTATTAATTTAAATATAAGTTTACATATATGATAATCATGTCTTAATTGATATTAAAAGTGTTATAAATTAACCTGCAATATAAAATTAATTTCATTATGAAATCTAATTTTAAAAAAATTTAAGTTAACTTATAACTCGATC
>NW_021319892.1:0-44026 GCF_001605985.2 Dendrobium catenatum | reverse complement strand
TTTTATGAGTTTTCTTGTGTTTTCTATATAGAAGTCATAAAATCTAAGACTCAAGTCCTTTCCTCCGATTTTCTTTTGAAAGTGATCATTGAGTGTAAGCGTTTGATAGAGATTGTGAGAGTGAAGTCTAAGAGATCAAGTGAGGGGAAGTTGTGAGAGATACACAAGGTTGCCCAAAGTGAGGATCTCTTTGTCTTTAAATTTTTTCCCATCTCCTCTATACACTTTTGAGAGAATATATTCAACATTGTGTCAAGGTTCTCTACCTTCACTAGGAGGGTGAAAAAGGATGTGACAGTTCTCTGCCTTTATAAGGAGGGTAAAAAGGATTTGATGATACACTGTTATCACTTAGACGGTGTAAAAAAGCATCAGTTTTCTATTGTACTAGGTTGGATTTATTTTTTATTTTTTTTTCTACACTTTAAAGTTTTAGGGTTGAAAAATCATATCCAAACAATAACATATTCAAGGATAATTACTTTAATTTTCTAAAAAAAGTTTTTAAAAAAAATTAAGTTTACCAATTCACCCCCCTCTTTATTAGCCTTGAGACAATAACTTTGTTTTAACTATCTAATAATGAATCAACACAATGATCCCACAATAGTAAAATATAAGAATTCATTTTGATATTAAAAGTAAGTTTTCTTTTAGCTTCCTTTATAATCACAAATACTTTTCCAAATGTGTAGGACACTAGATTAATAGGTTTCCAAGGAGAGTAGTAGATACATGACAGTCAACAAGCTAGTGGAGAGTGGCTATTGTACATCCTTGAAATAATAGAACAATTGTAAGCAAAGTGAATGCTGAGTAAAGAAGGAAGCCCCAAAACCCCCATCTTTTTGGGTTTGCATGTGTTTTTCCATTATATCAAATGCAACTTTTTTCCCATTGGGTCCCAACCATTGATAAAATTAGCATAGAGTTTATCAATAAGTTTACAACACTTCTTAGTTAAAACAACTCAGATCCAATAGGCACTTGTGTTCCATATGGTATATCTTAAAAATTGAAGTCTAGCTGCAAAAGAATGAAGCTTAGCTTTCAAGCCAGAAAGCATGTTAGTAATAACATCTAAGAGAGGAGAGAAATTCGAGAGGTGATCCCTTATGATAGAAATTTAAAAGATGTAAAACTTGGATCATGCAAGTTAGAGAAGAGTTAAAGAGATTACTGGCCGAATAGAAACTATGAAAAAATAGCAACAAAATATAGGGTAAATGATATAAACATGTGAGTAAAAAAAGTTGATATTAGAAAGATATCTAATATCCATTAGTCTACATTATTGGATGAAAATTTATCTAGGGTGTTGTACTTAAACTTAGTAATAGACAAGATCTTGGCATATGACAAGAAAACTTATGTGAGAATGGAGAAATAGAGTAATTCATTATTTCAAATAATTGTAGTATAATTGCCAAAAGATGCTTAAGATGCAAAAAATCCAAAATACTCATTTTCACTCTTTATTTATAGAGATTTAAGGGCTACAATAAAGGCTACAACAGTAAATAATAATAAAAAGTAATTGAATTAATGACTGTAAGAGTGCCTTAGATATGTGTCACATTCTTGTTGGCTGGAGGGGGAATTGCCTTCCTTGAACCTATTTTATCTTGCTCTAGGTGAGCATAGTACTGCCAAGTGTGCAAAGGATAGTAAGGGCATGCAAGAACTAAACAGAGAGAGCTATGCTTGTCTGACTCCATGAAATTATTTGTAAACCATGCTTGAGCCATGTATCACCTTATAGGGTGGGGTGAGTGAGATTGATTTACTAGATAATTGAACTCCATGGCTGGATGTCTATGCCAGGAAAATTTAGGAGTCATTCAAGTTTCCATCATCACTATAGTTGAAGAAGCTAGCAAGTCAGATCAATAATATCTTACTATGGTGGATGGTGAGCAGTATTGACGTTGGATACTTAAAGGGGATAGTAGCGAGTAAGGTGTTAGGTGACAATCCGGAACTATACATATGGGAGGAAAATACCTATTAAATCCTTTATAGGGTTGAACATTTTGACCATGGTACAATCTCATATGTTGTCCCAAATGGTTTGATCTCTTATGTGAATAACAAACTATATGCCAAATACATAAACATGTACATGTGAGTATACATTTAATTCCCTAATTCACTTGATCTTATAGAGCAAGTGACTAAAAGGATAAGTGAGTTAAATACTAGTATTAAGTAATTATACTGAACTATTATAAAAGAACATATACAAAATGACTACCTATTTTACTATAGACTTACTTGTTGCATAGATTATCCCATAATAATGGTGATGACAAGCCAAACTTGACCAACCTCTATAAAAACAAGTTACATGCTTAGATCCCTTACTCCTTTTATCATTTATAGAGCTATTGAGATATATGAGTATGATAAAAATGGACCCGTTAAAGTTATCCTATTTTAGCATTAAGCAATAAAGAAGGTGGCTTTAATATTAGGAAGGAAGATAAGTTTAATAAGAGGGAAAAACTTGACACCATCCCCAACACCACCAAAATAGATAGGCCAAAGGAGGGGTGAAAATAATGCTAGTGTCTACTTAAACCATCATCACTCCCCATATAAAGAGAGTAAAATTTGAGCCCGAGGTAGTGAAGGAAATAATAGCTCTATCAGTTAAGGAACTTGAACCTACTGAATCTATTATTATTCGTAGAAACACAATGACTCTTGAGAGAGCGACCTTATGCTGTAACTCTTAGGACTTGCCAAGTAGTTTGAGGATGAGAGCTGAGGGTCCCTAGTATGCTTACTATAGATGGATTTGATTAAAGAGGTGTCTTCTATTGAGGTTGTGGAAAATCCACTTAGTACTGGAAAATTCACTTAGTGTTAAGAAGACACCTTTAATCAGTGAAGACAAAACGAAAAAAAATATCACAAATATTTGAGTAGGGCTTCTTTAGGTGGCCAGATGCTATCTGTAAATGATCCCATGATCTGAATCTCATGAAGAAAGATATTAAGGTGTCCTTTGAGTGAGTTTAAGCCACTAATTTTGCATAATGGGAACCTACTCTATATACAAAGATGACCATATTACATGATAAAAGTATTGTGGTTCCCTTAAGTTTTTTAATAAAAGTTTTTAATTATTGATCTCTCATTGTTGACTATAGTGGTTCCTTTTTCATGTAACCTTCAAGATATTGATCATTCAACGAACATGTCCTTGTTGCACTAGAAAGAAAGTTAAACATGTGACTACTAAGCTTGAGGGGGCATGGCCAAGGTGTAGGAGGATCCCTCCCCTCGAAAAAAGGGATGATGGTGATGTCGGTGTTCTTCCTTAAGGTCAATTACATTCTATATGCTAGTGGTGTCAGTTTGTGTCCTCAAGAAAATGATTAATTTGAAGAGGGTAGTAAGAGAGCTAAGTAGCACTTAAAAGGGAGCAGCAGCATCCGATACAAGCACTCAATTCAAGAAGGACCATAACATCATAGGCTTAGATATTGGTGACTTATGGCCGATTGAGTGTGATTTAATTTGTAGAGTGAGAAAATTTCTTATTAGGGCTCTTAGAGTGTTTAAGTGCCCTACTATCTAAGATAACAAGTGACTTAATTTTAAGGATTTTTTGCGGTGGCAAGTATCCTCGTACCATAGTTTATTTCATTGTAATGTGTGATTGTATGAATTCCATTCTAAAAAAAATTATATTAGTAAAAGTTGGTATTTGGGAGACTTCTTTGCTTTCATTATGTTTTTTCTCTTTATAGTGCGAACACATTATTTATATCATTTTGATAAGTATAAACTTTGCTAAATTGTAATGACTACCTTAGTTTATGATATTACGATAAGTATTACAATTATGACGATGCTGCAATTCCAAATTTATTGACACTAAATAATGAAAAAAAATTCATAATAAAATTCATCACTTTTATTTCATTTTTACTATGGCATGTTAATTACTATGTTGAGGTGAGTTTTTATTCAAGGAATGGATATGTGATTTAGTGTACTGACATCACTATGAATGGGATTCCATGGTAAGATGTTTGGTAAGAGACCTATGGGTTAGTGAATTCTAAGTTACTATTCGTGACTAGTAGTTAGGGAAGAAAGTAGAGAGTTACCAACTTTGCAAGCATTAATAATAAAAGGGCATGGATGAGATACATGCACTTAATGTAAATTTAATTTGTGGTCCAATATTTATGCATTTCTCCTTCTTTATAATTACTCCAAAGTAGGACCTAGATGAATGTCAGTTGTATATTAAATTCCATTTGATCTTCCTTGTCCCTAGAGCGACCATTTATAAATCACAATGGGTGTTATTTATGGAAGAGCCACCACCTTTGTGGATGTTGAATGTTTATAATCCTTTGTAGTGTCCATTAAGATTTTTGACCATATTTTCCTTGCATTTTAATTCTGGAATAATCCATGTAAGTGCAAGTGCAAGTGCCCAAGGAGGCCGAGTACTTAAATGCATTTTACGAAGAAAAAATGTGCATCCCCTTTGACCACTTCAAGTTAGATTTGCAACAACTATTCTTCGATGCGTTTGTGGAATTTCTGTGTTATTACACGATTGCCTTGCCAGGATTCTTTGCTATAATCATTTAATTCATTTCCTTTGTGGGAGAACATCAACTATAAATGATATTAACCCTTTTTTATCATGTATTCACCACCTAGACATTTAAGAAGAGCTACATTTAATTTTCATTTGTGCTGATGACTATGAGTTGACTAGTGAATTAGGGAAGAATTAGCAAAAAAGTTTGTCTTTATGCACAACTCTTTTGAATAATTCGTGTTGTTTCCTTTCTCAAAGAGTAAGGAGAGCACTCTCATGCTCAGTGAGAAAGAGGAAAAGGCATTGAGTTTCCTCAGCATGAGTTCATTAATATCTAAAAATCGCCTTGTCAAAATAATTTCTATAATTTTAAATCACTTTATATATATTCATTTGTGTGTAGATGATATGCCCAAGTGCAACTTCCTTTAGACCTGATAGTACTAAAGTATATTGATGAGATCTCTCCCTCAAGTAAGGAAGAGAAGGAGATAAGGAAGAGGAGGTTGGGACCTTAACAAGGTCCTTTGAGTGATCAAAGGAAGGAGAGAAGTCACCCAATAAGAGGATTAGATTAGAGGTGGTCTCCCTAGCTCATCTTAAGGTATGAATTCATGGTGATGAGTACGCAGTAGCATGCTCCTTCAAATGTGAATAGGCAGATGGAAAATGAAAATAACTAAGGTTCCTATTACTGCTAAAGTAATTGTGATTTATGAGGAGAAAATTCAGAAGAGAGTAGAGGAGCTTAGTTATATTGTGCCATTAACTACAATGTATGGCATGGTCAAAGATATTATCATGGAAGCTAATGAGGAGGGGATGAGAAAGAGTAGAAGGTTATTATCTAATCCTTAGCATTAGTAGGAGGAAGGCTTCTCTATGTGTGAAGCTAGTGACCTTCACCATACATGGAACTGCTATGATCAAGGCTACACTATTAAATTGAGGTTATTAAAAGAATACCTAAGGGTAATTCCCTAAAGAATACACGATTATATTGTGACTTAGTTTTCAAATCTATACTTTTATATATCATATGAGTTTTTCGATGATACCAAAATATTATTGTGTTGATTATTTTTTTTATCAAATACATATTGGAAAAGTATTGTTTGTGTTATTTGTGTGTGTTAATGTTTCAGAGAAATCATACTTGAGATTGCTGAAGACTTCACAATAGTTTAGATAGGGTTTATTATAATTAAAGTCTGTGCTTTTTATTTTTCTTGAGTCTGAGAAAATGTGATTGTAATTGGATAACCGTGTACACGCACATTGGGGGAGTGAGTCAAAACTTATAGTTTTTAAAACTAATTGTATTATACGATTTTGTGATCATATTGGATGATTTGAACTATGTGTTCCTCTATAAAGTAGTTAATTGAATGTTGCCTTAGAAAGTTTTGATTGAACTATTTATACTATACAAAGTTATACTCATACATACAATGTCCAGGGTACGGAATGGCTATATACTAGTTTTTCCTAAATGAACTCACCCTTTTTTTGAATTGATCGTATTGTATGAAATGGGTTTCATATATGACAATGTCTAGAGTATGAAATGGGTGCATACTAGTTCGTCCATATGAACAGATAACTTTTTCAAACTATTTGTACTATATAAACTTGGGTTCGTACAGACGACAACTAAAGTATGAAAGAGACATTTTCTTTTTTGTACCAAATGAAGCATGATTTGGTTAAATTGATCATATTATATGATTTTAAATTCATATAGTATGCCAACTAGAGTATAAAATGTATTCATACAAAATCATACCATATAATTTTTTTTTAATTTTGAACATATTGTACTATACAATGGCAATTCATAAATATAACTGCTAGAGTACAAAATCATTTCATACAGAATAGTAAAAGAATTTTTTGAACTAATCGTGCATACGATGTTTGACCATATTATATGATCCATGATTGTCAAATTGAAATTTTTAGTTTTGTGGACTATTTTTCATGTCATTCATATATAAGAGTTCTTAAATCTGACTGCCTAAGAACTCCTACTACGAATTTATTTTGAAAGTGAACTTGGAGAGTATTTGGGAGAGTTTCTTGTGATTGGAGAGTGAGAGTTTTCTTAAGAGGGAGTTGTGAGGGGAATCACAAGGTTGCCCAAAGGTGAGTATCCCTTTTGTATTCTTCAAAGTTGTTCCCTACTTTCTTAAAGTCTCTTGGAAGAAGATTTTCAAATAAGCACCAATATTTTGCCAACACTAGGTGGGTGTGAAAGGATGATGATACTTTGCTGACACTTAGAGGGTGTGAAAGGACTTCAGTTCGCTGCCATCACCAAGTAGGTGAGAAAGAATGATGGTACTCTACTACATAGGGGATTGGTAGAAGAGAGGTTAATTGAAAGGGCTTCTCCACCTTATTGTAAGAGAAAAAGGAGAGTCACTTTGGTATAGTGCAATATCTGAGGAGGGAGTCT
This sequence comes from Dendrobium catenatum, assembly GCF_001605985.2. Classification (NCBI taxonomy): domain Eukaryota; kingdom Viridiplantae; phylum Streptophyta; class Magnoliopsida; order Asparagales; family Orchidaceae; genus Dendrobium; species Dendrobium catenatum. The sequence goes on along the minus strand of NW_021319892.1, from coordinate 36,998 downwards.
TCAGGAAGTGGATGTAGGTCTAGTTGGACTAAACCACTATAAATTTCTATGTTGTTTTTTTTGTCTTTACATTTTTACTGCATTTTTATTTTTTGCATGTTTAAATTTAATGGTTGAAAAGTATTTTTAAAAAATGTATCATTATGATTAAAAATATAAAATTAGTTTTCCAAATGTACCAAGAGATTTTTAAATAATCAATTCAACCCCGACTTAGTTAGCCTTGGGATAATTACTTTAGGTCTAACAACCTATTCAGACTTACAAGTGGTATCAGAGCATACTTTTAAAAATTAAGATTTAGATAACTTTTTAAAAATGATCATGACTACTTTTGGATATCATAGCACACACAAAATGTATTTGATCACTACACCATCACTATTTTATAACATCCCTTTTAATTTTTGGAAAATGCATATGTTAAATTTTCTTCAATCGCTTGGTTATAGCATATAGATTTTTGTACATGAAGGATACACTAGGCCAACTAGACTTGTAGATAGCATTATAACTGAAACATCATTTACTGACGGGATTATAGAAGAAGAAGACTATGCTCAGTTAAATGCTAAATGTTTAAATAATTGTTTTATGCACTTAAATTTGAAGATTATATGCGTGTCTCAACCTATAGAACTAGAACAAAATTTGGTATAGGCCTTGCATTACTTATGAATGAACTAATAAGGTGAAACAATTTAGATTGAATATTCTACTACATAATTATGAACAATTTCATATGAAATCGAATGAATCAATCACTAACATGTATACTCATTTCACACAAATAGTCACTTCATTGCATGTTTTAGGTAGGGAACTGACAAATACTGAAAAAGTAAATTAATTTTTTTATTGTTTGCCTATTACTTATGATGCAAAGATAACTACTATAACAGAATAAAAATACTTAAATATTTATTCTATTGACAATCTTCTTGGATCACTTATTACTTACGAGTAAGGAGTGATTCAAAGATAGATTAATGCAGGTGACAAGTGGAAGGAGAAAAATATTGCATTGAAAGTGGATGAATTGGATAATGATAAGTCTCAGCCTGAGGATGAAGATAATATTGCCTTAATGATAAGGCAATTCTGAAGTTTTCTTAAGAGGAAGCAAAGGAGACATCAGTTGTGGAATAAGGGTAAGTTCTACAAAAATGATAAGGCTTCTAATAATATAATTTGATATGAATACAAGAAGCTAGGACACATTAACTCTGAATGCCCAAATCTTAAAGCTAATCCTAGCAAGGATAAGGTCGGGGAGAAAAGCATTGTAAGGAAGGACTAGAAGAAATTATAGAGAGCATTTTGGGTAGACTTAGCTTCAAATTCCTCAAAAATAGAAGTAGAGGAGAAAGTCACAAACTTAGGTTTAATGGATGATAAGCATGATCAGTTAGATCAAGAAGTGGAATATGACTTAACCTATGAAGAGTTATTTAATGTTTCTAAAAAAATTCTAACTGCTTATAGGAAACCCAAAAAGTTGCATGCTAGGTTGAACATAGAATTTTTATAATTATAAAAAAGCATGAAATTCTTAAAAATGATAATGCATTGATTAATATAAACCACATGAAATTATTTGATGAGTTTGATGTTTTAAACAAAAAATCATAAATTATTGAAATCATCACACACTAAACTTGAAAATGATTTTAAAACATTTATGAATGAATCTAATAATAGAGAGCACTATTTGAAAGTTGACAATATTATTTTAGAAAGTGTTAACTCATATTTTAGAGAGAAAAAAAATGCTCTTGAGAATATAGAATGCCCCCAATACTTGAAGATTTTTTTAATTCTAATCTGAAACCTAAAATTTTTAAACTTAGGGAAAGATAATATAACTTATGTAGATTGATAAATCCTTTTCCTAGAGTGAAATGTTTCTCTTGTGGATTGATTAGGCATATCTCACACACTTATACTATTCATACTAAAACTCATTTAGTGTTGAGACATAAGATCCATAAAATACAACATATTAAACGTGCATTTAGATTATTTTTGTCAAGAGGGGAACCAAAAATTTTATAGGTTCCCATGAATAACATTTAATTATCTTGTAGAAATCCTCTCATAGAAGACCTCATGAAAGAATTTGGTATCTAGATAAGATGTTTGAATAATATGATTGGAGATACGACATAATTCATATCGCAAAAAGCTAGGAATGGAGGCAAAGTTATACTGGGAGATAATAGCACCAGGAAAGTGGTAGGCATTGTTATGATTAAAAATTTGAATAATTTTTTAATTGAAAATGTATTTTTGGTAGAAAGCTTAAAGCATAACTTGTTGAGTATTACTCAGCTATGTGATATAGGTTATAGTGTAAAATTTTTTTCCACTAGCTGCTTAGTAAGTCAAAATAGAACTAATGTATTGCATGAAAATAAGATAAATAATATGTATATGTTTGATTTGAATTTTATTAAATCATCTAATGCTTTTTATTTAAAATAATTATTGATGAATCATGGTTATGGCATAAGAGACTTTGTCCCATAAGCATAAAAAATCTTAGGAAAATTACCCAAAAGAATTGGTTAGAGGAATACCCTAACTAGACTTTATTAAGAATCACCTGTGTGAAGCACGTCAATTAGGAAAATAGGTGAAGTCTTCCTTTCATTCCATTAAGGATCTTAGAACTAGCAAATCATTAGAAATTATTCATATGGATCTTTTTTGGATCAGTTAGCAATATAAGTATAGGTGGTAAAGTTTTTAGATTTGTGATAGTTGATGATTTTTTAAGATTCACTTGGGTTAAAATTTTATGTCATATGAGTGAATTATTTGAGGAATTTAGAAGTTTTTCTATATAGATTTAATGAAAGTTAGGATATAAGATTTTATCAATTTAAAGTGATTATGGAGAGGAATTTGATAATGAAAATTTAAAGATTTTTTTAAAGAACATGAAATTAATCATAATTTTTTAGCACCTAGGATCCCTCTGCATAATGGGATAGTAAAAAGATAGAATAGAATATTAATTAAAGCTGCTAGAGCCATATTAGAAAAATACTCACTTCCAAAATATTTTTGGGATGAAGCGCTTAGCAAAGCTTGTTATGTTCTAAATAGGGTGAACATTAGATCAAAAGAATTCAGAGATATCTTTTAGGAACTTAAAACTTAAAGATATGGTATCATAAACATAACTCTTCTTTTGAAATTATTGGATATTCTAATTTATATTTTATAGGATATAGGGTTGATCAAAAAAGTACATATATAACTTATTAATTCATTAGATATTCTTTAGTTTCTTGGTATAGTAAAAAATAGAATTCAGTAGCCCTTTGTACTGCTGAAGCAGAATACATTGCCTTAGGTAGTTGTGTGACACAAGTTCTTTGGTTAAAGTAATAATTGATTGACTTGGGATTTTTTATTGGCATAATTCTAATTTTGAGTAATAATATTAGTTCCATATGCATTTCAAAGAATCCTATTCAATATTCTAGAACCAAGCATATATACATACGACATCACTTCATTAGAGATCATGTTGCTAAGGGAGAAAATTATGTGCATCACATGCTGCTATGATTGAACTTGCTGATATTTTCTGTAAAAATATGATATGTTTTGTTTATGTTATCTGTGAGTACTAATATTTCAACAAAATTATACTCCAAACTATTGAAGCATTTAAGATAGATTGGATTAGGGTTTATTATAATTAAAGTCTATATTTGTTTTATTTTTCTTGAGTCTGAGAGAGTATGATTGTAATTGGTTAACCACACCACACACACTGTGGAGTGAGTCAAAACTTATAGTTTTTAAATATAATCGTAATGTATGATTACATAATTACACTAAATGATTTGACTATGTGTTCCTCTAGAAAGAAATTAGTCGAATCATACTTAAAAATTTTTGATTGAACTATTCATACTGTATGAAGATACATTTGTATAGATGATTGCTAGAGTATGAAATGGCTACGTACCAGTTCATCCCAAATGAACTCACCTGTTTCTTAATTGATTGTACTGTACGAAATAAGTTTCATACATAAAATATAAAGAGTACCAAATGGGTGCATACTAGTTTGTCCATACGAACAAGTAATTTCTTTAATCAGTTTGTAAAGTATGAACTTGGGTTCGTATAGATGATAAACAGATTATGAAATGGACTCATCTAGTTTTATACCAAATGAAGCATGATTTGGTTAAATCGATTGTATTGTATGATTTAAATTTATATAGTATGCCAACCAGAGTATGCAATGCATTCATACAAAATCATACTAGATGAATTGGTTCAATTTTTAACTAATCTTAATATACGACGGCAGTTCATACTAATGACTGCCATAGCACAAAATCAGTTTGCATAGGATCGTATGAGCAATTTTTGAACTGATCATACATATAATATGTGATCGTATTATATGATCCATGACTATCATATTGAAATTTTTTGTTTTCTAAATAGTTTTTCATGTCATTCATATATAAGAGTTCTTAAAACTCACTGCCTAAGAACTCTTACTATGATTTCTTTTGAGAGTAAACTTGGAGAGTATTTGGGAGAGTTTCTTATGATTGGAGAGTGGGAAATTTCTTAAGAGGGAATTGTGAGAGGAATCACAAGGTTGCCCAATGGTGAGTATCTCTTGCATGTTTTTGAAAGTTCTTCCCTGCTTTCTTAAAGTCTCTTGGAAGAAGATTTTCAAAGGAGTGTTGGTACTTCGTCAACACCAAGAGGGTGTAAGAGGATGAAAGTACTATGTCGACACTTAGAGGGTTTGAAAGGATGCTAGTTCTCTACCATCACAAGGAGGTTGAGGAAGTATGACAGTACTCTTCTGCACTGGGGATTGGTGGAAGAAATTAATTGTAAGGGCTTCTCCGTCTTACCGTGGGAGCAAAAGGAGAGTCACTTTGGTATAGTGCAATACTCGAAGAGGGAGTCTTCATGGAGTGGACGTAGGTCTAGTTGGACCAAACCACTATAAATTTTTGTGTTATTTTTTATATCTTTACTTTTTTACTGCTTTTTTATTTTTTTGCAAGTTTAAATTTTATGGTTGAAAGATATTTTTAAAAAATTTATCATAGTGATTAAAAATCTAAAATTGGTCTTTCAAATCTACCAAGAGATTTTTAAATAACTAATTTACCCCCTCTTGATTAGCCTTGGGATAATTGCTTTAGGTCTAACAACCTATTTAGACTTTAAGATTATATAGCAAAAAAAAAGATAAATAATTTACAGTCTGCTTATGCTAAAAAAAAAAGATAAATAATTTACAGTCTGCTTATGCTCTAGATCTTAATAAATTATGAGCTATAGTGAAGGTATCCGGCCTTTATAGGACTCATAACTTTAAGCAAAAATACTTGGAAGTGGAGAAGCCAATAAGCTCACTATAAAGGATAAATTTAGAGAGTTATAGAGAAAACTCTCAATAAATAAGAAAATCTAAGTTAAGACTTGAAGGATAAACTCAATTGTCCTAGTATGCATGGTCGGTTGGGTATAAGTACTATGGTACTTTCCCATAGATATCTAAAAGAAAATCTTTTAATTTTCTTAGTTTTTGAATTTCCAATAACAAAGTTATGAATTAGTGGGCAACTTGATAAATGATAAGAAATTACCTAATTTGCTAATAAGTTAGAACTCGATGGTTAAGTAGGTAACTTAGGGATGATAATATTACTTTATTATTAAATAAAAAAATAAGAAACTCAATCTTTTAAATAGCATAGTATATTACTCGGTTATCAAATCTATGAAAATAGAAGAAGCCTTTAAATATTTCATAAATTAACTTGGTAAAATTATTATCGTCTGGAATAAAATTTTACTTAAACATATCGTAAGAGTAAATAAACCTAAACTCATTAGAAGGATAGTTATGTTGAGCTCCGCATGAGAGTAACCATAAATGTACTTGGCGTGAGAATAATTATAATTGAATTCAACATGAGAATGCTTATAATTGCAGTCATCATAAGAATAATTATACGTGAGCTTCATGTGAGAGTAAATATAACTAAAATCAACATGTGAATAACTATAATATATGATACCTTGGTAAATTTTAACACGACAAACCAACATTCAAACCCTGGAAATTATCATTGAAATATTATAATTCTTGGACTAAACAGTAAAATAGAATTACGATTCATTCCTTTATTTACTTAGTAATTGATACATGAGCTTTACGCTTGCACATTTATCACAACTTTTCACGGATGATGCCTAGAGTGAGCTTGTCACTATCTAAAACTTCATTAATATTATGAATTATATGTGAAGTCACCTTAGTTGGGATATGCCTTATGCAATATTTTATAGCCTTCTTGAGGGTAACCACTAGAATCACTAATTATAGGAGACTTACATGCTACTCATTATATATCTTATAATAATAAGGGGAGTTGTCCAATAGGTTACTTTCTTTAGTATGAAGTCAACATCACCTTTAGGGTGTTTCACCTTATGCTATACTTTATACTATTCATAGGGGTAACCACTAAGGCTTATTGGATACAGGGAATTCACTCACTACTCACCACATATCTCATTTCATTAGAAGGAGGAGGCCTATGTGGCTCAGCTTGATGATGTGAGAATTCGATGGTAAAGCACAGGTGATGTGTGCCTATAATTCCTGTTACAAGTTAATTATAATTTGCTAAAAGCTACACTGGATAACTTAGTATTTTATTTGATAATCATATTAGGATGAGTAATTATTGCATTCTAGTTCTTATTTTATTTTTTATTTATTTTTTGAGTTTTTAACTAGATATCTTTATAATCATTTTATGAAATTTGAACATAACTTTCCCACGTGACTTGATAGGGAGTAAGGAGGAGACTTTACCTAAGTAGAGACTTTCCTTATCTTGGGAGTTTTTGCTCTCCTATAGGCCTTTATGCTAGGGGCCTCTACTCTCCTACTCAGAGTTATTGACTTCATTTTTGTATAAGATCAATTACCAAATTCAAGTTTAATAGGGTTTAGGAATCCTCTTATAGTAAGATGTCTTAGCTTGATGGAAGCCCTAAATGAAACCTTTAGAACCTATTTTGGCAAATTGCACATTAGCATAACACCTCCTTAGGTTATTCTTAGTGGTCATTGAAAGCCCCCATGCCTTTCCAATCATCAAACCAATAAACCCTACACCTAAAAACAAACCCCTTCATAATTCTATTCCAGGTTACTCAATAAGGCATATTGAACAAGACATCATTTTAAACCTTAGGAAGTGAATTAATTTTTTTATGTAATTTTTTTATGGAGATCATTTGAATGATCTAAACTCATAGGGGTTCATGCTCAAGAAAGTTTTAATTTAAACCCCTTAAACCCTAAATTTAAAACCTATGCTTGAAGCATGAAGTAAACATAATTCTAAAAGCTAAGTTGAAATAACATTTATAATGATTGGTCAAGTTGACTTATAACATTTATAATCATCATTAAGCATGCTTAAAATCATTTGGAGCCATAGTTGACCTTGGATTACAATGATTGATCAAGTTGACTATATTGTATCTATTTGACCCAAAGTGCAAATTTGTTGATCCAATTCATTCCATTTGAAAGCGTGCATTTAGCTTTGGTACCAAATAAAAGTGTTCATGCCACACCAAGAGGGAGAGGGTAGGGGTGACTTGGTTCCTTACAAAAATTTCAAATCTTTGAATATCATTTTCTTAAAAAGGAATTTAATATATAGAAGTATTAAAAAATAAAACAATTATTAAATAAAGCCTTAAATAAGGCTATATTAAGAAGCCCGTTGTCCAATCCTTGATATATAAAATAGAAAAATTTAAAACTTAAAAAATTGAGTTGATCAAACTATACGAATTACTTTGTATTGCATGAAATTTAATTATACTGAGCTATTACAAGTCTGATCATTCAGAAGTTGAATTTGATCTAAATTAATTATAGATTGTACTATATGATAGAAATATCATACAATGTGATCCACCTAAGAGCTCTCTAGAAAAACTTTGTTTCATCTTGTATGATCTAATTTTTTATTTGAACTATTCATACGAGATTATTTCTAATTATACAGGAAGATCTTTAATAGTATTGAACTAGTCATACTATATGATCCAAAGTACATGTTGTATGATTAGAGGCAGTTTAATCAATAATTAAGGTTTTGAGAGCCTGCTTTATAAATATTTTTGTGACTTGAGAGAACAAGTTTTTTTGGAATATAAATAAGTCTTTCTTTTGTGAGAGAGAGCTTAGTGAGAGTCCCCAAAGAATAAGAAGAGAGAGGAGGTAAGGTTAAAAGAGGGATATGACCCTTTAGGGTGTTAAGGGATTGTGAGGTGGTTCACATGAATGCCTCATTTAGCCCGCACTTTGTTTCCTTTAATTTTATTTATGTGGAGCTCTTGGAGGAGAGCTCTAAGAGGGAGATTCTATGGATAATAAAACTCTCACTACACTAGGAGGCTAGGAGTAGCATCTGGATAGCAACTCAAGCTTATGAGTTTATGTTTTTTTTATGGTAACAAATATTATGGATCATATCATTATGTCTCATAGTATTTGAAATATATATTTGTGTATGTGCATGCTAGAATTTTTAGGAATGCCATGCACCATCCAACGAAGATTTAAGGCTCTAGATTGGGCAGAAAATGACATGCTGTAAAGATTTTTATAATATAAATTGATGTAATTTTTATTTCTTGAGTAAACTCCTATAAGGGAGTATGCTAGCTTAATGACCATACACACACACACACACACACTCATGGGGATCGGAGTGATTTTGAGTCATAACAAGAAGTTAAAATCATGAACTAAAAGTACTATATGTTTATATCATACTGTATGATCAGCTCATCAAAACAACTAGCTTTGATGTATACTATAAATTGAACTAATCTTACTGGATAATTTAGATTGTACAAGATGATCACTTATGATCATGAAAAATAGTTTCAAATTATAATTTAGGCAAGATTTTAATATTCAAGTTATATTCTAATCATCCAGGATGATATACACTGTATAAGATGACCTAAGATAATCAAGCCCAAATTGATCTAATGATTAAGGGGCTATTTATAGTTAGATTACTCAATTAGATCATATAAGAATGATATGATTGATAATGATCATACTAGATGATCTTTGATATTTTATGGGATGATCTCCTATCGTCTAAGATGATAACTATAATTTTCTTCAAGTTATATAGGAGATTGTATTGGAATGTGTGGGGCGATATGTAAATCACCACCTATCATCCCATATTATACTAGAAGATCAATATAATATCTTAAAATAATCATCCAGGATGATTGCATAATTATACTTGAACTAATCGTACAGCAAAATGCTGATCCATCTGGCTGAAATGGATGTTTTGTACTGATCACGATCTCATGATCATACTGGACAATCTTCATAATTAAATTATTTTTTTTTGTTTTTTGGAGCCCTCTATTTAAGCTTTCTCCAAAGACAATATAAGTGTCTTTGGAATGCATTGAGTCTTCGTTCTTCTGGAGAAAACTTGAAGAGAGAGCCTTAATAGGGAGAGAGGAAAGAGTGGAGTTTGAAAGGGCATAAGAGAGTTTGTAAGTGTGCTCTGCCTAGCTATGGGGATAACGGAGAGTCACTATAGAGTTTAGTGCAATACCCGGAGTGCGTAACTCTAGAGAGTGGATGTAGGTAAGGTTGATCGAACCAATAGAAATTCGTAGTGTGTTTGTTCTTAGTTTTAATTTTCTGCACTTTATTTTATGTATTTAAGTTTATGTTAATTGTGTGGTTGAATATCTCTAATTTTTTGTTATTATAAAATTATTTTACTTTAGCATCGAGAGATAAAATTAACTATTTTTTTATATTCAAAAAACTTAAAAAAGTGGGGATTTTTCTTAGTGTTTAAAGAAAATTTTTAAATCACTAATTCACCTCCCTCTTGGTTAGACCCGAGACTAGTTCTATATTGTCTAATGACCTTCATAAACATTTAAGTGGTATTAGTATGGGATTCAAAAATAGAGTTTTAAAAATACTTTTGAAAGAATGATCATTGACTAACTTTGGAAATCATAACATTGTAGAAGCCTATTCAATTATGCAACCACCTTTATATGAAAATATATCTTTTGATTTTTTGAAAATCTGCATGTTTACTTTCTTGGAATAAATTTATTATCGAATGTGGCATATGATTCAAATGGGTTATTCTATACCGTGACATGTTATAGATGGAGTAAAAATAGATATTCATTTTACTGAATGAAGTAAAATAGAATATATCAATGCTTAATTGAATGCTAAATACTTGAATTATCTTTTTTATGCTTTAAATTCTAAAGATTATATGAGAATCTATATATGTACTATGAGCAAATAAATTTTGGATAGATTATACAGTATATAAGAATGTACTAGTGAAGTCAAGTAATTTATGTTGAATATTTTAATGCATGATTATGAACTATTTTGCATAAAATCTTATGAGACTAACTTAGACTTGTGTAATAGGTTTACTAAAATTATGACATCATTCAAGCTCTATGTAAAGAATATTCATACTTTGAAAAAGTCAATATATTTCTGCATCATCTACCTGATAAGATTCATACTAAAGTCACTACTATATGTGAATAAAAAGACTTGAATGATTATTCTATTAATAACATGATTGGCTCTCTCATTGCCCACGAGTAATGTGTGAGTCAAAGAATTTTGGATATAGCTGAAACTATAGTGCTAAAGGCTAAATACATAGATAAAAGCGACTTAGCAGATAATGAGAGTAAGAAGACAACATTAATAACACAAGTAAATTTGAAAATTTACTAAAGCGCAAGCATCAACATCAACAAAAATGGTGCAAAGGTAATAATGATAAGATTTTCTCTGATGTAATTAGTTTTAGGTGTAGGAAGCCCGAACATATAAAAAATCAGTGCCCTAATATAAGAACTCTTTATATAAAGTAAAAGTGTAAAAAATAAGAAAATTATAATAAAGGCTAATGATAAAAAGTAAAAGATCTCCTAGGAAGACCTAGCTTATATATCATCAGACCTAGAGCAATAAAATGAGATATAATATTCTTATTTATGTATTTATTTGTGTTATAGGTAATGAATGTGTGCATGTTGTTTGTTTTTGTTTAGTTTGCCGTGAATGTTTTTATGTTTTATGTTGTTTTAGTTTTTTTGTTTTAAAGTAAGTTATTTATCTTTGTAATATTTTATTTTATTTTTCATGTATATTATGAGAGCACTCTCTAATCAACAGTCCCAAATAACATATCACATTGTATTTGCATAAGATAATCATATCACTTCTCTCTTATTACATTTTTTAATGAAAAATTTACATCTTTTTCGGTAAGTGATTATTGACTTCTCTAAAACAGTTAAAAGAAAAAAAATGATGATTATCCCTCTTCCTCAAACTCTTTTAATGGGGTAATTTCTTTTTGAATAAAAAACTATTTTAAATTAAAAATTGGACCAAGTAATAGAAATATTTTTAATCTTCCTATGGTTCTCTATCTCATTTTAATATTTTTATAAATCAATTAATCTATTTCAAATTTTCTTACTAAAGTTGTATGTCTATATCAGATGGATTAGGTTTTGATTTATGGTTTAGTCTTTCCTATAAAAGAGAGTGAGTTCATCTTCTCTTATATTTAAAAGATAACCTCTCAACTGAGAATCTTTAAATACTTAAAAAGGAAGAAAGTTGGTAAAAAATAAAAAGAAGTACAAAATAGTCCCAAAATTAAAAGATGCATAATGTCCGCCAAATAAGTGCAAGATACACACAATGTATTAAATATCAAAAGATGTGGTAATTGTACTAAAAATTAATAAAGAGGAATAAAATGTGCCTAGAATAAGTTAGCTTTCCTTCCTAACAAGTCTTTAAATCTTAGGCATGCAAATCCATGAGCAAATTGATATCATCCACACTTTAATTTGAAAATCATGATTTTTGGATCATCACTTTACAATGCTACGCTCTTAAGATATATTCATAAGAAGATGTTTGAAAAGATTATATTTCCTTTCTAATTTATTTTCATAAAGAGATTTTGTTTAAAAAATATTTTAACCTGTAAGGAGCCTGAGTTAGGGTTGATAAAATTCATATTTCTAAATTTTTGGATCTTAGTGTAGTCAATTCATTTCTTATCCAAAAAAATTTGCAAAAATTAATTAATTTTTCTTAAATATCACCATCACCGCCACTTGATCAGGGTCCGTATGATCTTAAATTTATTATGTATGTTCCATTTTTTTTATCTTCTTTGTGATAATGTCAAAGGGGGAGAATTGATTGTATTTCTATTTAAGTTACATATGTTCATCTTGTATTTGCATTAGTTTATCTATTATATAATTTCTAAAAATATTTTTTATTTTTAATAAAAATAAATAAATAAAATAAAACTTTTTTACTTTCTCCTATTTTTAATATAATTATCTTAGTTAGGAGGAGATTAGGAAAAAATTATTTTTTTAATTTTAAATTCAACAAGTGATATTTGTTATCATCAAATAGGGGGAGAATGTTGCAACTTGAGTTCATGAGTTTATAGTTTTTGATGATAACAAATATTGTGGATCACATCATTGTCTCCTAATATTTGTAATATATATTTATTTGTGTGCATATTAACATTTTAGGAACACCATGCAACATCCAAAGAAGATTCAAGGCTCAAGATTGAATATAATAGGATATGCTATAAATTTTTTTTATAATATTCATTGATGTATTTTTTATCTCTTGAGTCAAGTCCTATAAAGGTGTATGCTAGCTTGGTGACCATCTATACACACACTTAGGGTGAGTGAGATTGAGTCAAAACTAGAAGTTCAAATTTTGAACTAATCATATTATATAATTTATATCATATTATACGATCAGCTCGACAAAATAACTAAATTTGATATGTATTACAAATTGAACTAATAATATTAAATGATTTTAATCATATAGGACGATCAATTATGATCATGAAAAATAGCTGCCAATCATAATTTAGGCAAGATTTTAAGATTTAAATTTTATTCTAATCTTCTAAGATGATATACATTGTATTAGATGATTTTTGATAATCATACCTAAATTGATCTTATAAATAGGGGATTAATTATATTTAGATTACTTAATTAGATTGTATATGATGATCGATGATGATTATACGGGATGATCTTTTATATTTCATGGGACAATCCCCATCATCCAAGATAAAAAGCATAATTTTCTTCTAATCATACAGGAGTTCATACTGGATGTCCCATGGGATATGTGGGATGATATGTAAATCGATGCACATCATCCCATATTATACTAGATGATTAATATAATATATTCCTGAATGATCATAGAATTATACTGGAATGATCTATATAAATACTTGAACTGATCATATAAGAAAATGCTGAACGTACTAATTGAAAAAGCTATTTTATACTTATCATGATCTCAATACCGTACTTGATGATCTTTTAAGATAGAATTGATTTTTTTGGGTTTTGGAAGAGAGAGCCTTGAAAGGGAGAGAGGAAATGGTGGAGTTTGAGAGGGAGAAGATTCTTGTGGGTTTGAAGTGACTATGGCTGGAGTTTTACACAGTTTCTCTGGCAAGCTTGCACTTTATTTTCATCATATTTAAGGATTAACTTTAGAGAAGTTTTGGGAAGAAGAAGATCTTTTTGGTGTCAAATGACTTGGCTACTCCACTACATCAGGAAAGGTGAAATTGATTAAAGGTTCTCTGCCTCACTAGGAGGGTGAAAGGAGTCCAGATTCTCTCCCTCACTAGGAGGATAAAAAGGAGTCAAGGTTCTTTACCTGTGAAAGGAGTACTATCCTCTATCGCACCATGTTAGTGGAAGAGAGTTTGTAAGAGTTTCTCTACCAAGCTGTGGGGGCTAAAGGAAAGTCACTAAAGAGTTTAATGCAATACCTGAAGTGGGTGACTCTAAGGAGTGCATGTAGGCCTGGTTGACTAAACCACTTTAAATCTCTGGTGTGTTTGTTCATAGTTTTGTTTTTTTTTTTTCACTTTATTTTTTGCATTTACTTTTATGTTAGTTGTGGTTAAAAATCTTTAATTTTCTATTATTGTGAAATTACTTTACTTTTGCATCAAGAGATAAAATTATATATTTTTAAATGTTAAAAAAGCTTTGAAAAAGGGGATTTTTCTTAGAGTTTAAAGAAGTTTTTAAATCACCAATTCACCCCCCTCTTGGTTAGCCTCAGGACTAGTTCTATAAGTTCTACCGACCTCCATGAACTTTTAATCTATGCTAGGCGTGGAAGTGAAAGGAGTTTTGGCATCTCTTCCATGCTCGAGCATGAAAGTAGTTTTAAAATCTCTGTAGGCCAATGAGATAAGAGGAGGGATCATCATTTCCATCGAGCCTACAGGTAAATGGTGGGGCAATAGCTCCACCCGAATAAGGAGGCAACATGAAGAGATTCTTCAGGTGTGAAGTTTTTATAAGGGTAATTCTCTACTTAGTCAAGGGAGAATGGCTTCTCTTTCTAGTTATGTGCTGAAGGAGAGACACACATATTCAAAATATCAAAGAAGAGGACCTTTGGAGAGTGGACATAGGTCAATTTGGTTGAACCACATAAAACTTCATTTTTTATTGTCGTACTTTTCCCCCCCTTCCTTTCTTGGTGTGCCAGAAGCACTTTCCATTGGTATTAGAGAGGGGCTCTCACAATTTTTAGATTTTAATATTTTGAGTAGATCCAATATTAGAATTTGGTAATCATAACACTTCAGAATGATTTTCAATAATTTAAATGACACTATTTGATAATATACTATATAATTTTTGAAAAATCTGCATGTCAATTTTTTTTATTTTCAGTTGATTTTCATATGTGGCACATGATGTAATATGGACATTCTTTACCATTTCATATTTTAAATGTAGTAAAATTTGAAATACTCTTTAATGAACGATCTTCAAAAGATTGAGAACTTACATAACATATTTCTAAGTGCTTGAACTATTTCTTTTATGGTTTTAAATCTAAAGATTACAGGTATTTTTTTACTTGCATTAGTGGTAAGGAAATATTGGACAAACTCTGCATTACCTATGAAGTTAAATAATTATGCTTGAATTTTCTGTTACATGAGTATGAACTTTTTCTCATGAAGCCTTGTGAGTCTATTTCAGATATGTATACTTGGTTCATTGAAATCATTACTTCCTTGTATGCCTTGGATTGAGAGATTTGAAATTTTTTAAAATGTTAAAAAAATTCTATGTTTCCCCCTTGAATCATGGGATGATAAAGTAACTACTATATATATATGTATCCATTGATTTAAATATTTACTCTATTGACAATCTTTTGGCTCTCTAATTACCTATGTGAAAAATTTGAGCCAAAGGCATATCTACGCAAGGGAATGAAATAAAGAATAGAATATTACACTAAAGGGTTATGATACTAAAAGTAACAATTTAGGAGCTAATGGAAGTGATGACTTTGCATTAATGACACGTCAATTTAAGAGCTTCTTGACATGCAAATAAAAGCTCTATTTTGATAAGAGTAAGAGTAAAATTATAATATTGATTAAGTTTTCTTCTAACGTGATTTGTTTCAAGTGTATGAAGCCAAGACATGTTAGATTAGATTTCCCTAACATCAAGAACCTCCCAGCTAAGGCTAAGGGAGAGGACAAATCAAATTCAAAGAAGAGAGAAAAAGCTGTAAAAGACATTCTAGGAAAATCTACAATCAAAATCATCAGAAACTAAACCAAAAGTGGAGGAAACCAAACTTTGTTTAATGACTAAAGATAGCATTTTGGACTCTGGAAATGATAAGGTATGTGAGCTATCATATGATGAACTGTTTTCTTTATCTAAAAATTTGCATGATCTCTATAAGAAAATAAAAAAATAACATGCATGCCTTAAGAGAAAATAGTCCACCATAAAAGAAGAGCATAGAAATTAAAATAATAATTATTCAAGTTTAAAAATTGAACACATTGCACTAGATAAGAAGTCTTAAACTTGAATAGAAGATCATCATGATTCATTGAATAAATAATATATTAAATTACAAGAAAAATAGGGTTCCTTGTATGAAGATTATATTGAGCTAGAGGTAGCATTTAAGGAATTATAAGAGCTAGCATTAGAATTAGATAGTAATGAACATGCATTGAAGGTGGAAGTAGGAATATATAAAATTATAAATAAGCATTTAATAAAGAAAATAATAAAAATTTAAGGAATTGTAATAGGGCCTACACACATAGTAATGAAACAACCTAGAATATGATATGCAACATCCTTCTCTAGAAAGAGAAACCTTCCTCTATTTAGATTAGTATACTCATTTCTAGAGATTAGGAGCTATTCATGTGGCATAAAAGGACACATTGCATTCATTTGCACACTACATTATAGAAAACATATGATTTGGCAGCCCAAAGCATCACCATCACTGTATCTTATTCATACATTCAAGTTAAGATGGGACCCAAACCCACTTGAGTTACTAAACTTAACCTATGATTGGTATGATCTCATATATGGACAATGAGAGCACGTTGTACTTAGATAACAGCTACTCATGGCATATGACTATAGATCTTGACCATTTCATTATGCTGGAGTCTGGTAGTGAAGGTAAATTTACTTAGGGAATAACACTACCAAGAATGTAATAGGTACAAGAACAAATGGAAAAACCAATGGATTTATTTAAAGTGTTATGATTCAAGGATTAAAATATAACTTGCTAAGTATTAGTCAATTGTATGATATAGATTTTAATATTAAATTGTTATTTAAAAAATGACTAACTATTCTAAATGGTAAAACTATTTTAGAAAGAATGATGATAAATAAAATTTATATGCTTGACTTAAATTATGTTGATGCATCAAATAGTATCCACAGTCTATAAACTCTTATAAATGAGTCTTGGCTATGACATAGTACTCATAAAAAAGCAGACATTCATACATTGAAACAAAAGAGTTTAGGAATTATAAAGGTTTCCACTTCATTAGTAAAAAATAGTGAGTTTACCAGCTATTGAATTAAAATTGAAGAACAAAAATGTGATTACTTACTCATGAAAGAAAGTATAAGTAGAGAAGATGTAGAAAACATCACATGAAATGATATATCCCGAATATATCCTACAGATAGTTCCCTCCCAAAGTGAATCTCCACTTACAAGTTTGCTCTCCACACTCTTTTCCTTTGCAATTGATTGTTTCCTCACAGTAATGTTGATGAGCCACTCTAAATAATTTATCACACTATTCAATGGTTTCCTTTATATTCTTCTCTAAAAACACTCACACAAAAAATAGAAAACACTATTTATATTTAATGTAAAATTGGATTCACGTGTTGTGATACTCAACAAGATGTCTCTGCAGTATTATAATATGAACTAGCACCTTGGTGCTACTAAATGTTCTCCTCTACGGCACTGACTGACTCAGTACAATTATTAACTAAACTAATTTGGCCTATGAATAAGTTAACATGGTGCTTCTTTTCTTTAACTATTTTGTTATGGCACTATAAATGATGTGTGTTATGATGCTTCTTTACATCATCATATGCTATAACGCTTTTGATGTTGACGCTCTAGTATTCAATTATTTATAATTTTTCATAAAACTCTGGCACATTAATGTTATTTTTTGATGTTGTAGTGTTGTCCTTCGATCTATTGGGGAATTGACTTCAGCAAAAGTTTCTCGAGACTCTTGCATAGAAATATAAAAAATAGACACTAGGGCGTTGGAGACACTGCTACACTGATAGTTGTGACATTGCAACATTTATTTTAAACTTACAGTTTTTTCTTTGGTTCTTGAGACATTCATACACAACATGAACTAAAATAGACATCTTTACTAGAATTAATAGAATAAAAATACTACATAACTTTCACTTAACAAATTACCCTTAGCTTAAACACTCATTTGTCCTAAAGCAATAATGTTTAAACCTTATATTAACTTAATTAATCCAATTAGAAAATTAATTAAAATGTAAGATGATACTATACCATTTATATGTTAATTAGAGTGATTAATGTATGACAATTTTAATTTAAACAATCAAGAACAAAGCATCATTAATAATCACCTTCATTTATATCCAACTAGAACTCCTCAACTACAACTGTAACTGCAATTGGAGTAGTTATTTAGGTGTAATAGCTTACTTATACACTTCTTTCAAAAATTAAGTATTAAATTCCTTTAGGTATTC
The DNA here is from genome assembly GCF_001605985.2 of Dendrobium catenatum. Classification (NCBI taxonomy): domain Eukaryota; kingdom Viridiplantae; phylum Streptophyta; class Magnoliopsida; order Asparagales; family Orchidaceae; genus Dendrobium; species Dendrobium catenatum. Next base: position 18,680 of record NW_021319892.1, on the reverse strand, counting down.
AACATGCTGAGATACCAAATTTTGATGTTATAGTACTCATTTTTCTATACCTTTATTCTTTCTTTTCTTTTGATCTTTTTGAATTTCATTTCTTTCCTTTTGATGCACATGGGTACTTATTTTGAATATCTAATTAGCTTTATTCTTTCAAGTGATCATAAATTTGATATATGTACGGATTACACAAGTACACTAATTTAATGCTTAAGTTCATAATGAATTTAATAAATTTATGTAAGTACCTTCTTTTTCTAAACATATCTATTCATTCTTTAAATCAACAGTAAGTGCTTAGTTGCTATAGCATTGAAGTTAAAAAATGAAGTATTAATTTAGACAATTTTCCTTATTTGCATGTGTTGATTTCTAAATTAACAATTATTATTATTTGTTCATTTAATTTAGGACCTATAATTTTTTTTTCTTAATTTGAAATAATTTTTAATTGCTATTTTTATTTTGATTAGCATAGCTATCAATGTGTAATATATCAAAGTTAATTTCATTCATGGAAAACTCATATCAACTTATGTTCCTGCCAGCTCCTACATACGATCCTTATGTGTGGCACCCACTCGTAACATCAGTAGCAGATGAAGATGATTAGGAGGATGATTGGGATTGATCCTCGTTGATTTATTTTTCTTTGATTTTATTTTCTAGAGAGAGAGAGAGAGAGAGAGAGAGAGAGAGAGAGGAGGAGGAGGTGATTGATGGTGTTATTGTTTATCATTTTTATTTTCTTCATGTTTCATTTTTATTCCTTGGGAAGGTCCCCATGATGTATGTTTTGGTGTTGTTCTTAAGTGAGCTCAGTATATGATGCACTTATTGTTGTTATATTATATCTTGATCTTTTAGTGTGGCCATTATAATTAACTTGATATTCTTCTTCACTCACCCAAATAATTCTTCTTTAATTTTCTTCTTTATGTCGTGTTCTTATAATCAATTCACAGGGTAATAAAGAACCAAACAACAATGAAAATAAAAAAAAATCAAATATTTAGCTTCATGATCTTTACCCTAAAAATCCATTTATTAATAGATCCCAAATATTATTATAAACAAAATCCTTCTTACACTTCTTGTCAAAAGTAGCAAGATCATTTCTAGACATTTTATCAAGAGAATGCAATGCATTAATAATTTTAATATATCTCATATGCATCTCAAAAAAAAAAAAAATTTCCTAAAATTTAATAAAAATAATTCATATTCATGAACTAATTTGTTGATATGTAGATCATGTATTTCATTAATATACTCATTTAATCATATTAGATAATTAATTTTCCATGGATATTCATGAACTAATTTATTGATAAACAAAATCTTAGTTCGAGTCCACTCATTAAAAAGAGATTAGTATTAAGGAGTTCAGACAGAGAGAACCGTTCAGTTTTATGAATGTGAATAATAAAAGAAAGTACAATGATGAATAGTAACTGAATTTTTACTATTCACAATCACAAAATCAAACTATTCTCTCTTTATACGAACCCGCACAAATAATAATCTCCTTTCATCAAATGGCTGTTCAATTCTAACGCCATTTATTATTTTGAGAGACAATTTTTATTAATATGTAGAATGCAACAAATTATGGATCACTACGAAAAAATGTGCTAATTCGATTTTTTTATCTTTTTGGGAAACGCCATTCAACTTTTCACATTGGCCAATGGGGCCAAGTTTTTCACGCGAAGATATTTTTTAATGAAGCGGCTTCACACGAAGATAGCTTAAAAGACAAAGCACCGCCAAAACAAAACAAATTTAAGAACAATGCGTCTGCCATACAATAAATCAATAATAATGTCCATTACCGTAAGCTATAGGTTCATTATATAAATTTTATTTGGAATTTAAATAAAGAAATGAGAATACTTATTGCATAGCATATATGCTTGCTTTTGCATATTTTGAATAATTTAAAACTTGATTTACTTAATTTTTCAAATAAAAATAAAATGACTAATAATATTTAAAACATAAAGCTAATAATGAAGTTTAATTTTAAACCTAAAAAAAATTAATATTAATTGTAAGTTGTACATGTTTGTCATCATAGAATATAGTGTATTTTGCATTGTAATTTCTTTTTTCAAAAATAGGCTTGATGATAATTATTTTTAATATGACAACTATCTCAAATAATTCAACTTTTCTTATATATAAATATATATCTTTTAAAAGTTATAGTTTTATCATTATTAATGGGTCAAATCGGTCCAATTTGTCTCGAATAAGATATAAAATATTGTCTAAATTTGATTGGATCCGAGGGTTCATCTTCAGTTCTTTTAAGTATACATTCATTGAAATTTATATTCACTTGCCATCTGAAATAGTCTTATTTTGAAAATTGTTTTTCTGAAATTTTTATATGACTAGGGCTTCGTTTGGAACATGTTTTTTACTGCTTTCTAAAAAAACTTTTTTATACATACATTTTTTAAACTAAAAAATTTTATACTAAAATGCCTCTTTAGAAAGCAGTAAAAAAGTTATCCCAAAGAGAACATCGATAAATTTTGCAATTCTAATCATGTGTTAATGGCCGCATACGGTATTCGGGTCAACGGGTCGGGGTCGGGTCGAACCCCGACCTGACTTGGCACTATTCGGGTCAACCTGAACCCTACCCGTTTTTAAAAACGGGTCAGGTTTCTGGACCCGAACCCGAGCCGATTCGGGTTCGGGTCATCCCAACCCGACACGAATGACCTGGGGATGACCCAAAATTGCTAGTTTTCGGGTAAAAAATCAGGTCAATCTCGGGTTTTCGGGTGAAAAACAAGTCAAAAACGGGTCAATCTCGGGTTTTCATATCAAAATGAGTTTTCGTGTAACTTTTAGGTCAATTTTGGGTTGCTAGGTCAACCCGACCCGATTTTTAAAACGGGTTGATTTTTTGAACCCGAACCCGACCCGTTTCAGGTTCAGGTTGACCCGAACCCGGATTTTTCCCGAACAGATTCGGGTCTTGTCAAAAATTGACACCTATGCGGCATATCAATACCCCCATATTTGCTCTCAATTAAATGTCATGTGATAGTTGCATATAAATAATATATAGTCACATCAATTAGATGATGAAGATCACACCAATTAAAAGGTGTAGTACCACCTAATATAAAAAAACTTAACATAATCCACCAACATGAACATCTACCTTATATATATATAATAATGAAATTTATTCTAACAAAATTAAAAGGACACAAGCAGATCCAACAAAGGAAAAAAACACCAATTACAAGACTAAAACAACAAATAAAAGGAAACAGATAATAAGTAAAACACAAGCTAGTTGAGCTCAATAATGGAAATAGGATTTCTGCCAACCACCTAGAAGGATGGTAGAGACCATCTAGAGGTGGTAACAATCATAGCCCACACAAATGAAACACAACCTCACATCCCAAATAAATTTCACCAAAAAGAATAAGGAGACACACCACCAATGGTTGCCAACAAGCCACTTCCGACCAGATGGTCGGCAGAAAGAATGCTCATCATTGCCTGGGCCACATCCACCCGCAATGAAAAACCAATCCAACGAAATCCATTCCAACAGAATCCAATCCCAATAGCCCCAAATCCATCCAATCAAAAAGGGATAATCAAGCCCAAGGTAATTACTTCTTTTTTTTTTTATTTTCTACCATGGCGCTTGCCACCACCATGAGAAATATTTTTGTTAACAGTACTACCAACCTACAAATTATATAATTTAAGAAGTTCGTCAACTGGGTCATCCCCCGCCCCATCACCATAAGAGGAAGAATCCAACCAGTTAGAATGATCCACATTAGTGTCTATGAACTTGCTAGTAACTTGAGCTTTTAACTCTTCATTATAAATTAGAGATATCGATACATCAAAAAAAGGTTCATGCTCAAGCTCACCCACTGGCACATCCATAACAGCTAAAGGAGAATCATCAGATGTAATAATAAGAGGATGCTCCAAACCCTTAATTTCCACCATAAATCCAATGTTAATAGAGAGACAGAAAGATAGCTCGGAGTAACCCCAGGGTAATCAGCAACACCCAGAATGGGAACCACCACATGGCCCTCATTAGGAGCATGAATAACCTCAACAAGCACCACATTAAGTAAAATAGCGGGTTTAGTCGAGGGCTCGATGTTAGCAAAATTCGCAGGTTGAGATAACTTCTCATTACCAACAACACCAAACTCCACATGATTTTGATTAACCAAATCACAACCAGTTCCAAGCATACTTTGATCCAATCCACTAGTGGCATTACCACCTCCAATATTTGAGAGAGGTTGCACAATAGGAGAATGATTAAGATGGGGATGAACAATACAACATTTAGCTTGAGAATGGCCCAAGGATTTACAGTGCACATAATAAGGAGGAAAGTCTTCCATAACCACAGCTTGAATGTAACCCAAATTTTTGGGGCCAACCCACACTTTATCATGATTGTGTTTGGTTACATCTAACTCAACTAAAACATGGGTTACAAAAGGAAAAAAGCCATAGGAGGTATGATTATCCATTTTAAGAGGATGGCAAAAGAGGGAGCCAAGACCGTGAAGTATTCTAGGAGAGAAAAGGTGAGCCCTAAGGTTAGGAAATGAAACCTAAATTAGAATGATTTGAGACTCAACCTCAATATCAAAATTTCGAGACAATAATCAAGGTCATAGACATTCTTTGGTTTAAGGACTATAACCGAAAAATCAATAATCAATTTAAGATTGAAAAAAAAAAAATTCTAATGGCATCGAGAGAGGGTATATGACACAAAAAATTTTCAACCAAAGTGAACTCAAACGAGGTGACAAAAGCAAGGATTTCAGCCTCTGAAGGCTGAAATCCATAATAAAGGTGATCCCTGATGAGTTAAGATTTTGAGGTCAAGAAACATAGCCAAAGCAGGAGACAAGCCTGAAAATGCATCCTTAAATGGACAAGAAGATGAAATCGCATTCATAAAACCAAGGTCTTACACCTGGAGAGTAGGCATAACTCTATAAGAAGGCAAAAATAGAGCAATAAAATAAATAAATAAAAATAAAAGATCACATAAATAAGAAAAATATAGAAGTCATGAACTTCCATGCTGGCAATAAGGAAGGCGAAAGCTGTGAAATGGCATCACAGAGAAGAACCGCTATGAGCTAAGGAACCCTAGCAGCGCGACACATTTTGCCAAATGCTTTAGGGCCAATAGACATGTCTTGTGAATGAGACTAGAGGAAAGTAGGGTCACCCAAATTTTTTAGTGTGTAATGGTGTAGTTGATGAAGACAGTAGGCGAGAGCGAAGGTTGGATTGCCAGGATCAATCACCTGGGAGGTGAAGACTGGGTGTCAGAAAGAGGAGTCAACAAATAGAGGGCTACTATTGTGGTATAATCACATTATGAATTTAGATGTTGTTGTTGCATGTTAGGGTGTAGTTTAGCTTGAACTTGAGTTTAGTATATATATCATATGTTATAGCACATTAGGGTAATGAATTTAAATTTGCAATCCTTATGAACTCCTTATCTTATGCAAATGCCATTGTACCTATCAATACCTTCTCCAAATGACCTGTCATTGCAACTTCCCCACAATTCCCTTCAACGCAATCACATAAGTTAGTGATTTCTCCTATGATTCCATCAATGCCATCTCCCATGAGTTTTCATCAAAACTTCTTACTCAAGTCCTATTGATGCATCTCTTGTGAGTTGTCATCGTCACATATCCTACTAGTCTTTTCAATTCCATCACACACGAGTTCCCATAAATGTCATCTCCCATAAAGTCACTATTTTCATTAATGCCATCTCCAAAAAGTGAATACCCATCATAATAGTTTTGAGATTTCTACATGAGCATAAAAGTCTAGCTCGAGCCCATTTCTATTCTAGCAAGTCAAGCTCATGCTCAAGTTATGATTGAACTTGAGCAAGCTATTAAAGAGGCATAACATGATTTTGACTTGACTTGTTTGCACCACTATGCTTACCTATGCAATTGTAGGATAATTTAAACTTGATAATAGGAATATAATAAATAAACTCTCAAATATGAATCAAATAATACAGTTTAGGTTAGCTTCAACAAGCATGTGTTCTATAATAAGTTGGTAATATTTGTAACTCTAGAACATAGCATACTATGTAATAATGAAATAATGTAATGAGTAATATAAATTTTATAAGAAAATAAATGGCTAAGATTATAATTTTTTTATTTGAGTTTCTTTTATCATAATAATATGTATATGATGATAATTATTTTTAATCATATTAGTATATGTCAAGTTTTCATATATAGATATCTATATGTTAAATTTATTCTTTGATCATTAATAATAGGTCAACTATGTCCAATTTTCTTTTAGTGTGTGCTAAGAAATTTGTGGAGGCATAAATAAAAGTTATGCATCATTGTTATGCACAAGGATCCAACACATAAATAAATAAACCAAATTTTCATGGGAGAGGCCAAACGTTTTACATGGAAAACTAGAAAAATATGGAAAACCATAAGTTCATGCTAAGTAAAAATGATTCTACTAAGTGAGTGTCTATTATTAAGATTTGCTCGTCCCTTAATTTTATTGATAGTAAGATTACAAGAGTATGACAAGTTTATTGAAAATAAAATAATGTTAGTATGGAGTGAAAAGCATTAAGATAATTGTGGCCCACAAAAATACAGTATGATAATATTTATTAGATGGTAAGGCCTAATAATTATGGTTACAAATAAGTGGTCCAAAGGTGGAGGATTGATGAAGGTGGTGTTATAAGATAGTGGTCAATCAACTATGATCAAATAAAGGTAGTATCCAACATCAACAGTTTGATAATGTCGATTGGGCAATGGTAGGAAAATGTTGGTATTTGTATAATGCAAGTAGTGTAATGACTATGGCCAAGCAGTGATCTTCAATGGTAGTGGTTGAGTAGCAATGACCTAACATTTCTAGACAAGTGACAATGGTCTAACATTCGTGATATGATGACGGTAGTCCTTTACTGATTATAATTGAGTTATGGTAGTCCAGTAATAACATTTAGGCTGCAAAGGTTTTATAGCAATGGTCCCACTATAGTACTTGGGTAGAGGCCTAATGGATGTGGTTGGGTCATGATTTGATGGTGATAATCGAGTGACGGTGCGCATATAGAGCTCTATGATTCGTCAAGATTTTGAGCTCTCTTAAATCCCTATTAAGGGGCAATTCTCTTCATATCAAGAGGTGAAGGATTCTTTCTAAATTAGAATGAGTGACATGCCCCATAAGTATGATTAAATATTGGAACACTCAATTAGTGGTCCATATTGATTCTCTTTACATATAGTATTTGTTCAATATAAAAGGGCTTTAATATTATCAAAAATAAACAATCATAGTTGGATTCATCTCATTAAGGCATTCAATTTAGCTATAAACATGCTAAGTTTGGATATCATTTGATCCTCAAAATAATATGCCAAAAATTTCATCTTTACTTTATGCGTGCTCTTTAATTAGGCTTTTTGGACTTGAATCGAATCACTTTAGTGTTATGTTTAACTAATCAGTTTGATTAGTTTGCCTATAATTTTTTGTAATAAAAGTTTTGATTGTCCTATATTTGGTACTCATAATTCAATTATATATCGTGATTCCTATCTAACCAACTTATTTTTTTTATGACAAATTATTTACACCCCCACCCCAAAAAAGAAGGCCATCAAAGTCTACATCTAAAATGCTTTGAATTTAAAATATTATTTTTACCATATGAAGAAACATGGGCTATATAAAGCTAATCATAAGTCAACCATTCAGGTACCAATACATGTAACCTCTTTTATGCTTAGCATCTTGAAAAAATTATGATGCAAAATTATAATCTTAGAAAATTACTATGTCTAATGTCACCTTAAATGTCAATATGGATCTCCCATTAGGGTCAAACTAGATAAAATCTCTTTAATTATAAATTAACCTTGGATGAAGTCATCGTATTAGTTGGACCAAAGTTTAATAAAAATTATTGCTCCAAAATTTTTAAATTTGCTCGAAATTAACTATAGAATCTGTTGGGTTTTTAAAGTTTTAAAATTTATTCAAAAAAGTTGAAAAATGTCCTAGATACCCTAAAATATCCAAAATAGACAATCCAAGCCAAGAAAATGGGATCAAATGTAGTTTTAGGGCCAAGAAGACCAACCAATAATGCCATCATAGGTTCTTGTTCACCCTTATAACAAGTGAGAAAAGCTGTCTAACAAGAGGATTAAAGTAGTTGGAGTATTTGAAAGCTTAGTTCCGTTATGCAATCTCTTATTTTCCTCAGTGAAAGCAAGGCAATATAGTCATACAAGTGTATAAAAATTATTGGAATTGCTCAACTCTCTTATACATGCTCCAGTTCTCCTTTAAAAGGAAGAAAAACTACTAGAAAATAAATAAAAGCCATTAAAGGTGCTCATGGCTCAATTCCCTTACGTAATCTCCAATTTTCCCTCATGAAATGTTGGAAAAAACAAACTTAAAAGTGTTTAAAATTTGTTGGAACTGATCGAGGTTCTTATTCCCCATGAAGAAGCTATGATCCTCCCTTTATTAAAGTGTTAGCTATCCTCATTTGATAGATGTATTTTATGGCAATTAAGACTTCCAATCCCTTTGATCTCCCCTAAAAAGAAGAATTGATTTTGCTCATCGAGCATATCTAATTTGGATATTGTCATAATTTCCTGTATCTATATTGTACTTTCAAACATCCCTTAAGGGAGATATTGATTGTTCTCTTCTAATGGATTCAATTGTGCACATGCAAGATTTACACTTTAACAATTTTTCTTGAAAGTTGCACTTTAATATATGTAGTGCAAGCATCAATTTTTGCCTTAATTACATGAAAATAATTTGAGATGTGATACGCGAAGCCACCATAAAAATAACCTTCGTTACTTCATGTCCAATATGGGTGCACTGGCGATAAGTGAACTTGGTGAGAATTAGATGCTTGGTTGCATGTTAATAAATTTCTATGGATTTGACTTAAGCAAAAAAATTATAGCTAGAAAATTTCCTTGGATCATTATGACACAAGATTGGAAAAGTCGTGGCACTAAGCTCTCTATTTGGATGTAAAAGATTTTGTCCTTGGGAGCACTGTAATGCTACCTTCTCTATTTCTTTAGAGTGATTTGGCATTAAAATACCTATTTATGGAAAAAAGATTTATTAATTTTCCCTTTAGAGTGCAATGGCCATGATGATGGTACCACTGTGATGTTAAGCCAATTTTTTATTTTTACATAAAAAAGCAATAAACTAATACCCCTCAAACTATTTCAATCACTAGAAGCATTGAGAGAGGAACTAAGAAGTGAAAAGAGGAAAGAGAAAATGAAAGAAAAGAAAAGCCAGGGTTTTTCGGCCATGGAGTCGAGTTTATTTATTGGGCCAATTAATGAAATCGCTTATTCTAAGGTAATCTTGTTGCAATCTAGGATCCCCACAATGTGTTTTGATGATTTCAAATATTATTATATGTTTATTTATTTTCTCTCACTTTATATATTGCATATAATTTTCTTGTACACTATAAAACTATTAGATTCAACATACATAAAGTACCATCAAAATAGCAGAGCTCAAGAAAGTGTGTGTGAGTCAATAAGTCTCATAGAGCATATAAATTTCATTTTTTTATGAGTTAATATTTGTAATAGGTGTAGGTTGGGTCAGCAACCATGCACACATATATAAGTGTGTTGGCTCAAGAAAAAATGGCACGAATGCTCAAATCCTATTTTGCAACTGTAGGATTCCATTTCCCTTAAGTCAGATTGTAATTAACCAGATTTTCCCTGAGGGTATTGTCAGGGTGTAATTAGATATGGGGTCCTTACTTCCTATGAGCGTAAGCTCTCATAGTTAATTACCCCTCTTAACAAGTAAGAGAGAACTCTCAATTAAGGATGAAATAATTTTAGATATTTTTAGTCTCAATAGTTAGGAAAAATGGAGGTAAACCCGATCAAGATCCCATGGTCCTATTATCCCGGGTATACTGTAGTTCTAATCTACCAAAACTAACAATCATTGACCGAAGTGTCCAGGGAATCTAATTAGCAACCATGGGTTGCCTTCTCTCAGGGATCCCGAGTAGACTGAAGTGGTTAGGTGTGATTTTTAGTTTGATTTGGTGTTTTGGGGTTTACATCTACAAGAATACCCAGACATTTATTTAATTTGGGATTTATGACTTCGTTTAGAAGTAACCCAGTAGTTTGGTTTGTAGCGGGTCTTATGGATTCTTTAAGAAGTAGCCCAGGGATCTAAATTTAGGTTGGGACTTACAGCTTTCATAGAAAGTGGCCCGGGGATTTAATTTGTAATTGGGCTGACTGCTCTATTTATGAGTTGCCCAAGGTGGGTCTCACAACCTAACTCTACAGCGAGGCTGGGTTTTGATTATTTTTGTATGACTTATGGCTTATAATAGAAAGTAGCCTAAAAGCGGGTCTTACAACTTAATACTTTAGACTAAGATGCTAATAGTTTTAAATTTAATTTTTAGGGATTTAGGATCATTGTTATTTATTTAACAATTTTCCTTAAATGTGGGTCTTATGACTTCACTTAGAAGTAGCTCGAAGATTTTAGTTAGATAGGTCTTATTGCTTCCTTACAAGTTACCTAATGATGGGTCTTATGACCTAGCCCTGTAAGCTAAGTGGCCCGAGTTGTGAGTCTTACAACCAAGTCCTATAGACTAAGATACCCGGGTGAGGGGTCTAGGTTTGTGTCATCATCTAAACACATACCTCAGAGATCGAACTTACAACTTCTATTAGAAGTGACCAGGTAGTTTTAATTAGAGATTAGGAGTTAGGTCAATTTTTACCTAAAATTTTCCCCTAAGGTCGGGCTTACGACTTTTCTATGAAAGTTGTCGGGTAGCGGGTCTTACAACCAAGTTCTTATAAATAAGGCTGCCCTTTATATTTTTTAATTTGATTGTGTGTTTATTGAGAATATGTTAGTTGTTTAGGATTTGTTACTTGGATAATTTTGGAAGGTTTATGAGTTCATTTGAATTTGTGATTTTGACACTTCAGGGCTTTGACACTTGTGTTAGTGTTTTAGTTGTTTTATTTTGTGCTTGTAGCTTGTTTCTTACTATACTGTGGCTCTTCTAGTTTTCTAGTACTTTAGTTTTTCTTGCTTCCTAGTACTTTTGTCTTACTAGTTGTTAGATTTATTATTTTTCAGTATTGATTTCTATTTATAATTATGCTGACTCTTATCTGCTTATTTGCAGGTGTTCATAGCTAGTTATTACAGCAGTCAGGGCTGGTAGTTGTATTGGATAGAGGCCAAAGATAATTGCATGAACTCATATAAGAGGAATTTTGGAGAACTTGCAGGGGGATTTGAATTTGAATTATCATTGGAGAGTTTGAGAGCTATTATTTGGAGAAGTTGTACAATTTGTTTGAGAGTTTGAATAGTTTATACAAGAGATTTGATAAGTTTGAGAGCTTGAGAGAAAATTATATAAGGGATTTTAGAAGTTTGAGAGCTTGACAGCAAGTTGTAAATGTCAATTAATGCAAACAATATTTTAAAAGTTTGTTATGTAAGTTAAGCCCTTAAGAACTAGCCCGAGGCTAACCAAGATGGGTGGTGAATTGGTATTTTAAAAAATCTTTCTTAAGCAAAGCACAAAACTAAAACCAAATCAATTCACCACAAAGAGTAACGGATGCGAAAATTAAATGCGAAAATAAAACAAAGAAAGATCACAACGTATTTATAGTGGCATTCTCCTAGTATTGAACTAACTAAATGTCTCTCCTTTAGCTCCCACAGCTAGGCAGAGAAGACTTTACAATAGACTCTTTTTTACCAACCCTGGTGCGGCAGAAAACTGACTCCTTTTTCTTTATTCTGAAGCGAGCAGAGAACTGACTCCTTTTGCTTACTCCTGAAGCGGGCAGAGAATGTGAACTTTTGCTGAAGTAGACCTCCCAAGAACCTCCCAAGGATAAAGGATGAAGAATGGAAAAGATGACTTGGAACCATGCTTGGAGCAACCTTTGTGAACTCTCTCATAAACACCCCCTCACAAGTTCCTCACTCTCTCTCTCTCTCTCTCTCTCTCTCTCTCTCTCTCTCTCCCCCTCTCCTTAGGCTCTCTCAGGTCAAGACAGTAGCACTCGAGGTCTCTTGCATGAGAAAATTCATGTCCTTTAAATAGAATTTCAAGAACCGACATTATAGTCAAGGATGATATTTCTATCATCCTGTATGATAAGTATAAAGTAAGCTCAATCAACCTGAACGACATTGGACGATCAGAGGAAATTTTGTTCACATCATCCAGGATGATAAAATATCATCCTATATAATTAGTTCAAATCACAGATTATCGGCCAAACAATCGCTCAGAAAGGAGGTCTAGATGATTAGTTCAAAACCGAGGAAAATCATCCAGAACACCGCTCGGAAAGAGCTATCCTATATTTGATCGTCTAGGAGCAACCAAGGATTTTTAAAAAAATCATCTCGGGCGATCCTGCAATTATCCTCGACGATGTAATCATATCAATCAAGCCTTAATTGCATTCCTTAATTACCAGAATAATTTAAGCATAATTATGTTAAATCATCCAGGCTGATGTCCAAAAATAAATCTTACCTATATAGATCTAGCGGCTGATTCTTTCTGATTTTAGCCTATCATACTGGATGATTCTCATGGCTGATACAAGAATCGTCCAGGATGATTTGCTTAATGATGGCTGCCTTAACTAGGATGCCCTAATTAGTGTTTTTATTTTTAGTTGGATCGTCCTTGCTAATATGAACATCATCCAGGATGATGTACTCAAAATAAAAAATAATAGAAAAACCCTCATATGTGTGTATGCAAGATTACTTGGCATCATGAACCACTTTTATAATGGACTCAAGAAAAAAAAATTACAAACTGACTCAAACTAAATCTACCTTATTTTGAGCTGGCTTGAGTTGCATTTGATCTTGTGGACCTGAAAAGTTAGTAGGCTAAGCAGTCGCAGACAATTATGAATGTTTGATATCATCAAAAATCAAATCCATAAATTTATATTTACAACAATCTCCCCCTTTTTGATGATGGCAAATATAATCAAAAAATTTTAAGCAGTTTTGACAGTCTAATGGAAACAGTGTAACGAAAAGTAGTTTACTAAATTCCAGAATCAAAGTACAAGATATAACATACTACTCCCCCTTTTGACATCACAAAAAGGAGGAGGAAACTAAAAAATAGAACATAAACTAAAATAACCATAAGAAAGAACCAACTACAAAAAAATAGCATAATAAATAAAGAAAAATAAAGAAACAAAGGACCCTGATCATCAGACGGAGGAGGTGGTGGTGGTGGTGGTGAAAAGTAACTGGTTAATGTGTCAAACTGAGATCCAAACCAGGCCATGTCCAGGTCGTGCTGGTGCTGTATGCAGATGATGTCTTCAGTATGTTGTTGCTTCTATGCAGCAACATAGGCCTTAAAGCGGATCTCCAACTAATCAAATCTCTCCACCAACATATCCAGCTGAGAGTACTGGTGGGAGGAATAGCTGTAGGGAGCGGGAGCCTCCTCCTCCTAGGCCCCCTGAGCTTCCTCATCTCCTGGGTGGTGACAAGTACTGTGAAAGATATTGAAGGAATTGTTTGAGTAGAAGGGTGGCTAAAGGTCGGGAGGAGCAGGATATTGAAGGTTGTTTTTTGATTCTAGAACATATGAGATGATGTGTCCTAGAGCAAGATTGGGCTTCCTTCTATGACCTTGATCTCTAATTGTAGTCAAATGTTCAATGTAGCAAAAAATTAGGTCGGTTGCATTGAATTCATGATTGACCATGATGTAAAAAGTGGTTAGTGAATGAAGGGGAGTGATATGGATTCGGTCGTCAGCTTTAGGAATCACATAGGTGTGAGGACGTGCTGGATCTTCCTAGCATGTTTAAGTAAAGAGCTAGTCTCCCCAATATGAAAAGGGGCATTGGTGTGATGAAGAAAGTGATTGGCTGTAGCCAAGTTAAAATTAGGATCAGAAACCAGGGTATGCAGCTTATCCCCAGTGGTGGAAAGATGTAGCAATTCTGCACAATCCTGGTATGTGATCTCTACAGGGTGTCGATTTACATACGAGGTGAGAGCAGTGTAGGAAGAATTGATTAGAAGGTTGGCTTAAAATTCAAAGAGAAGTTCAAAATTAAAAGGGATTGCGAGAGTGAGAATAAAACATAAAGAGGTGTGATTGAAAAGGTCGAGTACTGGGTAGGATAGGTGGTTTGGATTGATTGATCTGGAGAGAGTAATGCTGCAATTTTTGTATTGGTGGTAGGAAGCTTGATCGTCTGCCTCCCGAAATCAAGGGTCCAGCGTGGCCCTTGAGGAGCTTCTAAACATGTGATGGGAACACTTGCCGCCAGCCATTAGCATAGAATAGGAAGGAACTGCAAAGAAGAAGACAAATGAAGAGTTCGGTGTGAAAAATCTTGCTGGATGGCTCAAAATTTAAAGGATCAACCGGATCGTCCAGGCCGATTGTAGGATCATCTAAGACAATCCGGTACAATTATTAGGGCTGGCTGATTGATCAAAAATGTAGTCTGATCATCTGGACGATCAGATATCATCCAGGACGATTAGACACATGAGATCGTCCCGAAGAGTCAGACTGGATGACAGTTGAAAAAGTATATCATTCAGGCCGATTATGTGGATCGTCTAGGATGATGCTCAATAATGGATTGTACCAGCTGAATTTAAAATGGTTTAAATCATATGCCACCTGTATCGTCCAAGATGAACAGTGGATCGTCCAGAATGATTATCCAAAAAATGGATCATCCCAGGTGAACTTATAGATTTTAAACGTGCTAACACGTATATCATCCAAGACAAATAGGTGTATCGGACTGGATAATTACCAATAAATGCATCGACCATGATGGAAAGGTATCGTCCAGGACGATCAAGATGATTGTAACAGAGGACGATCATATCGTCCAGGAAGATAACAGAACATCCAGGATGATGAAGAGTAGAAAAAGTCAAAATATTGAGCAGATGAAGTTTTTGAAGAGAGATGAGCAGATCGTCTAGGATGATGTGACAAAAAAATTTGAAGTCAGAGGAAGGATGGATATGATCAAAGAAAGCCTAAAAATAATAAAATCAACTAAAAATAAAAATGACAAAATACAAGAAAGGCATAAAAACTAGCAAAGAAACAATTTTTTTTTTAAAATCAAGGCATGAACATGATATAGTCTCCATGTGATTAATTTTAAAAATTTATAAGTTAATGAGTTAACAACATCAAAAATCCAAAAAAATGATAAAATATCCGATCATTTTAACCCTAAGCTCGTACTTCTTTTAGGATAAAATCGCCTTTTGAAATCAAAAGGCCTAACGCAGAAAAATCAATTGGAGTAGAAAAAGAGATTCGATCAAGACTTGGTTTCAGAAAAATTTCTTATAGAATAATGTATCATAGTAGTTTGTCACATTCGCAAAATTCAAAATCAAGTCTTTGAAAATCTCAAGTGATATATGAAATCTTTTAAGTTTTAAAAGTTGGAAGAAAGGAAGATAGCTTTCTTTTTGATGGGCTCATTTTATGCCTCTTGTCCATTGAATGGTGCACTTTGCACAATTTTAATTTTTGATACACTTTGTGTGTGAGTGTATATATATATAAAAAAAAACTTTGATTATTATAAATATAAGCTAAATTACTGTAGCAAGGTAGAAAAGATCTCAATTATAAAATCGAGTTGTTAATTTGAGATAGACTCTTATTTAGAAAATAAAATTTTACCATCAAAATAGGTTAGAGAAAGAGATACAATCAATGGTGTTTTTACATTTTAACAGATTAAGAGCTGTAAAACATTAACTAAAAATTTTAAAAAATGCAAAAATAAGGCATAAGATGTCAATTCAACGATTTATCTAAAAAAGAACGTGCTAAATTATAAAAAGTAAAATATGACTAAAAAAGTAGACGAGGAAACCTTCTAATTAAAGAAGAAAGGAAAGAAAAGAAATTAACAACAAGCAATTGATCAGAAAATCATGTAACTCAGATTTGATTACGCAGCATAATTATGCAGTTAATAATCGTGAGACTCCAAAGTCCAAGTGCCATATGCTCTCACGAGGCCTTTTGTGAGAGAACACCTATAAAATTATCAAATGTCAGATTTAGGAACCCAAACAGGTTTGGGTTCCTTCTTATGAAAAGAATAATACGATGCATGAGTGTTATGCAGTGAATTATGCAATTTGGGTCTCCACATCCAATGTGTACTACAGTGAATGGTGCAAGTGTGTGCTATGTATCCTAACATGCGACATGAAAAATATCTAACACCAGGAAAATGATTTCTTAATCGATTCAGGTAGTAATGCCTCTTCTGAGTTTTTGGCTTTAAATTAGGTATTGATGTGTTCCAATTTCTCTCAAGTGTATTCAATTTTTCTATAAACCTCAAGTTAGCATTTTCTAAATCAACATCCAAATAGAGCTTTTTATGCTCATATTCTTTAGTAGAAGCTTTAAAATCATATTCAAGCGATGTGTAGAAAGCTTTCAAAGAATCATGCTCAATAATTAAGTTAGAATGCTTTTTATTTTAATCATCAAATTTATCAAGTAAAGACATGTGATTGCTATCATTTTGGAGGTGATCTTTAATCAAAATTTCATGCTCTTTTTATAAATTCAAATATTCTAATTTCAAACTAGTATGAGTTTTCTTAAGTTTTTTATAAAATGCATGAATTTTCTCACATATTTCAAGCAATTGGTCATAGGTTGTTTCACATACCTCTTCTTGGTAACTTTAACCAAGATGATCATCTGTCATTAAGCACAAGTTTATGATTTCCTCCTCTGCCTCAATCTCAGAGTTGTTAGTTACAGATTTTTCCCAGAGCACCTTTTGGACTCGCTTCTTATCCTTCCTTAACTTAGGTTTCTCCGCACTCTTTTCTTTTCTTGAGTGATCCTATAGTATAGGGCAATCAACTTTGAGATGTCTAGGTTTACTGCATTCAAAACAAACAACATCAGAAGAACGTTTAAAATTTTTGTTATCTCTACCTTTTATCCAATTCAAATGATGCTTCTGACTCTTCCTTAGAAACTTTTTGAATTTCCTAGTGATGAAGGCAACATTATCACTTTCAGACCCAGAAGAATCCGTGTCCGAGTTATTTGCCTACAGTGCCAAAGTTTTCTCTTTCTTTTTCTCACCTGTATCCAAAATTCTTTGATTCACCCCTTACTCGTAAGCAATAAGTGAGCCAAGAATGTTATCAATCGAATAAGTATTCAAATCTTTGGATTCATAATTGCAATAATCTTAGCATCAAAGGAAGAAGGCAAACATCTCAAAATTTTATTAACTTTTTCAAAATTTGTGAATTCTCTTCCTAAAGCATGGAATGATGTAACAATTTGAGTAAATCTCGTATACATATCATAAATTGATTCATTAGATTTCATACGAAAAAGTTCACAATCATGCAAGAGAATGTTCAATCGGGATTACTTAACTTCATTAGTGCCTTCATAGGTGATACACAATTTATCCAAAATCTCTTTACCAGTTGTTTAAATTGAAACACGCATGTAATATTTAGATTTTAAAGCATAGAAAAAGCATTTTAGACATTTTGCATTAAGTTGCGTAAGATCCCTATTATCTAGAGTCCATTCAGTAAAAGAGAATGGAACATTAACGCCATTCAATTTTTCAGCTGGAGGTGTATGAACATCCTTAACAAGCATCCACATGCGATAATCAATTGATTGTAAAAACATAGACATACACATTTTCCAAAAATCAAAATGAATATTATCAAATAAAGGTGGTCGGGAAATAGAATACCCTTCCGCAGTATTATGATTACTAGAGTTAGCCATGGATCAAAAATTCAAAAAGTTTTGAAACTTAATTTTATGAATCCCGCTCTGATACCACTAGAAAATTCAATAGGGATGTTAAGCCCTTAAAAATGAGCTCGAGGCTAACCAAGAGGGGGTTGGGGTATATTGGTATTTTAAAAAATCTTTCTTAAGCAAAGCACAAAACTAAAACCAAATCATTTCACCACAAAGTGTAATGGATGCAGAAATTAATTATGGAAATAAAACAAATAAACATCATACCATATTTATAGTGGTTCAATGAAACCTTGACCTACATCCACTCCTCAGAGGCATCCTTTGAGTATTGCACTAACTAAGTGTCTCTCCTTAGTTCCCACAGCTAGGCAGAGAAGCCTTTACAACATACTCTTTTTCACCAACCTCGGTGCGGCAGAGAACCGACTCCTCTTGCTTCCTCTTATAGAGCGCAGAGAACTGACTCCTTTTGCTTCCTCCTTAAGCGGGCAGAGAAACCGGACCATTTGCCGAAGTACACCTACCAAGAACCTCCAAAGGATGAAGGATGAAGAATGGAGAAGATGACTTGGAACCTTTCTTGGAGCAACCTTTGTGAACCCTCTCACAACTCCCCCTCATAAGTTCCTCTCTCTCTCTCTTTCTCTCTCTCTCTCACTCACTCTCTCTCTCTCTTGTTGCAAACCTATTTTCATGTCTTATGTTTTGA
>NW_021319891.1:320586-350080 GCF_001605985.2 Dendrobium catenatum | reverse complement strand
ATTCTTTTATAGACAGAGAACCTCAACTCTATTTTCAACCTCCTTGTGATGGTTAGAGAACCACAACTATATTTTCACCCTCATGGTGATGATCAAATACCCATAACTCTATTTTCAGCCTCCCGATGATGGTCAAAGAACCACATCTCCATTTTTCACTGTCCAGGTTGTTGCGGATCTATGGCTTATGATTTTGATGATAGCAAATATTCTTTTTTCTCTACATCTGTCTTATCTACTGACATTTCAGGTTCACATGATCGGACTACAATTTGGAATCAACTCAAGATTGGGTAGACTAGGTCTGAGTCAGATTGTACACTTTTTCCTTTCTTGAGTCTATTGTATTTGGTGTGGCTCCTGATGCTTTGTAACTTGGAAGATTTTATGACTATTCCCTAGAGTTTACTATTTTTGGTAACATCATTCAGGATAATATTTATATCGGCCTAGACGATCTGTTTAAAAACAGAAACTCAAATTAGGGCATCCTCATTAAAGCAGTCGTTATTATGCAAAACACATCGTGCTGGACGATTTTATATCGGCCAGGACGATAGGCTCAAAATAGAAAGAATCTACCGTCAGATTAATTTAAGAATTACTTATTTTTGGACATCGTCTAGAGGATCGTCCAGGACTATAAAATATTGTCCAGGACGATCCAGGGCAATTTTTTTAAAATTTCTCTAGAACTTAAGGAAAGCAATTTTGACTTGATTGTATAATGAAATCGTCCTAGACGATCGCTAGATCATCCTGGCCGATATGCTGAACGATTGGACATCGTATATCTCTTTTTCAAGGTGATGTTCAGGACGATATTCTACAATTTATACTGATCATCCAGGACGATATATTATCATCCTGGACGATAAGAACAAATTTCTTCTGATCGTCTCAAATCATCCCGGCTGATTGGGCTTAAATTGCACTGATCGTACAGGATGATATTAGTATTGTCCTGGACGATAATGTCGACAACTTGCATTAATGAGCTCTTTTGAGATCTTCTGTTTAAGATATAACATGACACTTTATAAGTGTCTTTGGCAGCCATTGTAGCTTCGTTCTTTTGGGGGAAACTTGAAGAGAGAGCTTGAAAGGGAGTGAGGAAAGGGTGGAGTTTGAGAGAGGGAGAAGATCCTACAAGATGGGAATCAAGGGAGTGTGGAGGGGGTTCCACACGGTTGCTCTGGCAAGCTTGCACCTGAATACCGTCGGATTCAAGGCTTGTCTTGAGGGAAGTTCACCAAAGAAGAAGATCTCTTTGGTGTCAAAAGACCCGACGACTCCACCGCACCGGGGAAGGTGGAAGTGATTTTGTAAGGTCTTATCCGCCTAGCTGTGGGGGCTAAAGGAGAGACACTTAGTTTAGTGCAATACTCGGAGGGTGCCTCCGAGGAGTGGACGTAGGTCAAGGTTTGACCGAACCACTATAAATCCGGTGTGTTCTTTCTTTATTACCTCCACTTTTGGTTTTCTTTATAGTGATATTTGTTTTGATTTATGTTTTGATTGAAAGATTTTTTTTTTCCAATTCACCTCTCTCTCTTTATTAGCCTTGGGCCAGTTCATAGGGCCTAACATCCCTAACGAACTTTCATAGGGGATGGCCAGAGAACCATGATCTTTACTGAATAACTTCTTCTCTAAAGCCATAGAGAATCCAGGTAGACACTTATAGATACTAGGCAAGATTCTTTCTTGGAGAAACCTTGTGAATCCCTTCATAACTTCTCTCTCACAAAATCTCCCTCTCTTCTCTCACAAAGCTCACCTTCTTTTTTCTCTCAAGGCTCTCTCTCCTTAAATCTCAACAGCCAAAGATTTTTTAATACGAGTTTTAAAAAACCTTAAGAAGTGGGCTTCAAGAAACCATAATTTTTAAGAGATCCATATCCTATTCATACAATACGATCAGTGTAATTCAGAATAGTCTAGCAAGATCGTTCAGATGAACTATTCAACTTTTAGAACATGTCGTACAGTATGATCAAAACATTGTATGATAAAAAGTGTGAAAATTCCTTCTATTTATTTGGGATGATCCTTGGGACAACCAACTTTGTACACTGTTGATTGTCCAGGACAGTGGACATCATACATTATGATCAATATAAAAATCATAGATTTTGTTTGGTATGATCTCTGGGATAACCCATTTTTTATACAAGTAATCATATAGTACGAACACTAATGTCTATTATAATTGGTCATATTAAGTATCCATAATTTGATTGCCTGATATTAAGGGATTAATTAAGAAATATTTTAATTGGGGCATATAGTATGAACCAAATTGTACTATTTGATCAGCACATAATTAGTAACTCTTTAAACCTTTGGTAGCTAGAGTTTTGACATAGCACAATAGATCATACAATTAAACTTGTACAATATACAATAGAGTCATATAATACGAAGCCAAAATCATACAGTATGGAGTACTTAAAAAAAACTCTCTAAGAAAATATTTTTCTCTCTTCCCTTGTGTGTGTGCAAGGTTACTAGGCAAATATATCCACCTAATTATATGATACAACTCAAGAAAGAAAAAAAATACATAATAAAATAAAAACTTTATATAACCCTAGTCTACCTAGTCTTGTTCTGATTAGAATTTCGAGTGAATGGTGGAGTGATTTCTTGAAATATTAGTACACAACAAAAAATCATAGAATTAAGAGAAAGCAATCATACATAATACTGTTTATTATCATCAAAATCATAGTGCTTGAATCAGGTTCAAACCACTAATCTAATTTAACATGTGTATCATACAGTATGAAGAGAGGTATTATACCTTATTATTGGCATTAATTTTATACCAAACAAATTGAATTCTTCAATGATTAGTTACATGTAGATCGTATAGTACAAATAAGGGTTCATACAGTATAATTATATAAAATGGATCTAATTTGGATTGTTGATTAAGTTAAGGGTTGTGATATGTGTATATTATATAGTATGAATGTGGATCATACAGTACAATATAAAAAATTTGAAATATTTTGTGAGGTAGTGACGTGTTTGTTTGATGATCAGGTAATACCAAATTATTTTTTAAGGTAAAAAAACAAAAAATTACACATAAACATGTATAAGGACAAACACATAAAGTTTAACACATATGATTGAATGATTTCAAATGAATTATTTATTTATTTATCTTAAGCATGGATGCCTATAACACCTAGTTTAGTCCTCAAGATGCTAAAGGTGTCATGGGATATGGGTTTAGTGAAGATGTTTACCAATTGATCTCTTATTGCTATATGATGCTATTATATATCTCTTTTTGCTACATGATCTCTTATAAAGTGATTCCTAATGTCTATATGCTTTATGCAAGAGTGCTGAATTGGATTTTTGGATATGAAAATAGCACTAGTGTTGTCACACATAACTAGAATAGTTCCTACAAGTAGTCCAAGATTTAATAGTTGTTGCTTTAATCATAAGACTTGAGCAACATATCTCCCTACTGCGATATATTATGCCTTAGTTTTGGAAAGTGCTACGAAGTTTTATTTTCTATTGGACTAGGAGATTAAAAATTATCCAATGAATTGGCAAGTTCCAGAAACGCATTTTTTATCTACCCTATATCCTGCAAAATTAGAATCTAAATATCCTATGATTGCAAAAGAAGTGTTATCTCTACGATACCATATTCCTAGGTTTGGAGTGCCTAACAGTAAGGATTCTCTTAATGGAAGTCATGTGAGATTATTTTTGATCAGCCTGAAATTATGCATAGAGACACATACTAAACATTACATCCGATCTACTAATAGTCAAGTGAAGAAGTGATCCAATTATCCCCCTATACTTTTTTTATCTACTAATTTTCTATTTGGGTCCTTGTCTAATTGAAACGTAGAGCTCATGGGAGTTTTCATGGCCTTAACATTGTCCATTTCATACTTTTAAGGATGTCCTTGGTATATTTATGTTGTCTAAGAAAGGTTCTATCATCTATCTACTTTAGACTAAATCTAAGAAAGTAAATTATCTCTCCCATCAAACTCAAATCAAATTCTCTACTCATTATTTTTGAAAACTTATCACATAGGTTTTTATCTGAGGATCCAAACATGATGTCATCAACATAAATTTGGACAATTAGTAAGTCTTCTCATTCTTACTTTAACAAGAGGGTGGTGTCTATACTATCCTTAATAACGCCTCTATCTAGAAGGAATGTGCTCAACTTTTCATACCATGTTTTAGATGCTTGCTTCAACCCATATAAGACCTTTTTTTAGTTTGAATACATGATTTGGGAATTGGAAATTTTAAAACTTTGGGGTTTCTCAACATATAAATTCTCTTGAATCACTCTATTTAGGAAGGCTCTCTTAACATCAATTTGATATAGTTTAAAACCCTTAAAGCAAGCAAAGGCTTCTAGTCTAGTTACACGGGAAAAGCTTCCTTAAAATCTATTCCTTCAATCTAGTTATATCCCTTAGCTACTAATTTTGCCTTATTCCTCACTACTATTCTAGAGTTATTCATCTTATTTTTAAAAACCCACTTTATTCCAACAACACTATGGTCCTTAGGTCTCTCACCTAGTTCTCATACATCATTTATAACAAATTGGTTTAGTTCTTTTTGCATTATTAGGATCCAAAATTCATCTGCTAGGGCTTGATCTATATTGGTGGATTCTATCATAGAGATAAAAGTTGAATGACTAACTTCCTTCCTAAGTCCATGCATAGTTCTAACACCTTTAGATAACTCTCCTAAAATAAGTTCTTTAGGATGACTAAAAGAATATCTCCATTCTCTAAACAATATTCCCTAAGGGTATACTCTATATCCTATTGTAATGGCTTCTACCCCTTGAATGACCTCCACTTTTTCTTCTCCAGGTTTAGATTTAGAGATCATATCTAATTCATTAAATATGACATGGGTAGATTCTTCTACTACTAGGGTCCTCTTATTGAAGATTCTATAGGCCTTACCTATAGATGAGTAACCTAAGAAGATACCTTCATCAAACTTTGGGATCAAATTTTCTTGAGGGTGATTTTCCATTGATTAAGATGAAGCAACTAGAGCCAAACACATGCAAGTGATAGAGGTTGGGTTTCCTACTCCTTAAGGAGTTCATAGGGTGTGTCTTATTAAGCTTGGATCTGACATTCACTCTATTTAAAGCATAACAAGCATTATTCACTACTTCTGCCAAAAAATACCCAAGGTGTAAATACTCAGCTAGCATTGCCCTAGTAGCTTCTACCAAGGTTCTATTTTTTCTTTAAGTTATACCATTATGCTAGGGGGTCTTAGGGCTTGAGAAGTTATCTTCTATTCCCATCTTTTAATAAAATAATTCTAACTTATCATTTTAAAATTCTCCACCATGATTACTATGAATTATTGAGATTTCACATCATAATTTCCTTTGAATCTAGGTGCAAAAAATTCTAAATTTCTTAAATAACTCACTCTTATGTTCTAGAGATCTAACCCAACTAAATCTAGAGTAGTAGACATGAACCCAAATGCCTTTCCTCCTTGGCTAGCTATGCTAACTGGTCCAAATTGGTCCATTTAAAGGTTTTCTAGTGGCCTACAGGTGTTAATATCTTTGATTGAATGAAATGAACACCTAACTTATTTTTGTAGTTGGCATGCATCACATAGATGGTCATTAGCGAAGTCTAACTTAGGTATGCCTCTAACTAAGTTTTTTATGGGTGATATTCTTACGAGTTTTCATACTTGCATTGCATAGTCTTCTATGTCATAACAAAGATTCATAAATTATAGTTTTTAAGCATAAAGAATTTGAATATTCAATGCATATAAAGTCTAACATGTAAGCATTATTCATTCATTTTCCTTCTAGCACAAGTTTTTCATTTAAACTAATCATGCATTTTTTAGAAAGAAATTTTATATCAAAGCATTTATCATATAGCCGACTAATAATTAAAAAATTATGCTTTAAACCATAAACTAATAAAATATTTTTATTTATAAATTTTTTTTAGTTGCTAAACTTTCCTTGTAGTGTTGTCCCGTAATATTACCTTTCCTCATGAGCTGACCTCTAGTGTGATGAACTGGTTCATATCACCAGTGATATGTATCGAGCACCCACTATCTTGATACCACATGATCTCACTAGGTATTTTGTGAGAGTATCCCTATATAGTCATTTAAAGGTTACATTTGAGAAACAAAGTGAGTTTGGGTTCCATATTATGCTTGAATAAATGAGACGAAAGCATGATATGCTATGATGAATGTATTTTAGATCTCCAAACTAGATGTGTCAAACAATGGATTATGCAAGTGTGGGCTTTGTGACCTAACATGCCACAAGCGTAACACCTAACACCAAGAAATGGATTTACTAACCTATGTGGGTCATGGTGCCTTCTCATAGGTTTTGGTGGTGCAAGCTATGTTGAGGACTTATGAAATTATTCTAAGGTAATTGGTGGTTTGTTATTCTTAAGGTTCCACTTTCAAGAAGAGACATTTCAAATTTTCATGCATCTACCTACCATCTAGTTTAATTGCGCATACATTTAGCACCTTGTATGCTTTCTCTAGTTAAATATATAATGTTTTCAAGGAATCATATTCATTAGATTGGTAAGTATGCCTCTTATTTAATGCATTAAATTCATCTAATAAAGTCATATGATCGCTATCTAAAGTAGAGTGCTCGTGCTTCTTTTATAAATTAAAGAAGTCAGTATTGATACTAGCATGCATCTTCTTTCACTTCCTATATAAGTCATGATTTTTTTCAAAAATAACTACTACTCTATCATGAGATAGTTGAGATACCTCATCTTGATATGATTGATCAAGATTATATTTAGCAATAAGACACAAGTTTATTACCTCCCCCTTAACTTCTACTGCTGACGATTCTGAAGTAGAGTCTACCCAAAAAGCTTCCTACATCTTTTGCTTTCACCTCTTGAACTTTGGCTTTTCTTCACCCTTCACCATGATTGGGTGAGTCTTCAGATTAGGGTAATTAATCACCTCGGAGGTTACTTAATTTCTTGGACTCAAAAAAATTATGTTAAAAGAAGCTTTAATATTTTGTTGGTTTTACATTTACTCCATTTATGTTGATGATGTCTCTATTTTTATTTCAAAAAACTCTTAAACTGTCATGTCATTGAGGTGATGTCATCATCCTCTACTATAGAATTATTAGTATAAAAATTATTTGCTTTTAGTGATATAGTTCTCTCATTCTTCTTCTCTCATGCATCACTTTACCTTTAACTCGCTCCTTGCTTGTAAGTAGTGAAGGACCCGAGCAAATTGTCAATGGAATAAACATTTAAATCTTTAGATTCAGTAATTATAATTATCTTTGTATCATAAGAAGTAGGTAAACATCATATAATCTTATTGACTTTTTCAAAGTTTGATAGTTCTTTACCTAATGCATGTAAGGATGTCACTATCTGGGTGAACCTATTGAATATTTTAGATACAATATCACTAAGTTTCATGAGAAAGAGTTCATAGTCATATAGAAGAAAATTTAGCCTAGATTGTTTAACTTCACTAGTTCCCTCATAAGTGATACATAACTTATCCCAAATCTCCTTCTGCACAGTGCATGTAAAAATTCAAATATAGTCTTTAGATTTTAAAGCACAAAAGAAATAATTCAAATATTTAGCTTTTAACTGTACGAGTTCCATATCCTCATAACTCCATTCAGTAAAAGAAAAATCAGTTTTGACACCATTAACTACATGCAATGGAAGTGAATAACCAGTTTGAATCATATGCCAAATTCTATGGTCAATGGATTATAAAAATGTAGACATGGATATTTTCTAGAAATAAAAAAGAATATTTCCAAATAATGGTGGATGGATTATAGAATAGCCCTCCGTATGTTAAGATTACCAAAATGAGCCACTGATCACTTTTTCAAAAGTTTTCTAAAATCTTATTTTTGAATCTCGCTCTAATACCACTTGAAAGTTTGTGAAGATTATTAAACCTTAAGGAACTAGCCCGAGGCTTACCATGAGGGGGGAGAAGGTGAATTGGTAATTAAAAAAAAATTCAACTTCAAAATAATGATGATAATATTTTGAAAAGTTTTTAAAAATTAAAAATACCAAAGTTCAATTAATTGTGAAAACGAACCAGTTTATTAAAAATAATGATTTAACTATGATGATATCTTGATTTATGAAATGAAGCAATAATCATTGATTTTCTCTAGAGTTAATTTTTCCATTTCTTAAGTTCGGCTATATAAGAATGTATGTAATTGGGTGACTATGCACACACATAAAGGGGAAGTGATATAAATTTTAAAAGTTAAAATTTTTATACTAATCATATTGTATAACTTACAATTATATTGTATGATTAGTATATAAAGAATGGGCTTAATAATTAATTAAAAATTAGTTTATAAAAACAAATCGTACTATACGATACTGATCATACTGTGCGATCCTGATCGTATTGTACGATCCTGATTGTACTGTACGATCCTGATCGTACTGTATAATTCGTTACGATCTAAAAACCTTACTCGCCATATTAATTTAAATAAGATTTTAAATTTTAATTTTTGAACTAATTGTACTGTATGATGTTAATTATACTGTATAAAGATTTAAAATATTACTAAAACTAACCACCTTGGTTAGTCAATTAAATTATTGTTTAATTAATGAGAGCCGATTGTATTGTATAATTTTGATTGTAACAAATTATTAACATAGATAAAATTTGGTCATCCCAATGATTATACCAAATATAACCATATTTTTAAACTAATCATATCCTACAATATCTATATTGTACTGGACGACCAACATAAAATTAATGAATCATATTGTACAATGAGAGCAATACGGGGTAATTAGTAGAGATAATTTTCAATCATCCCAAGAATCATCCTGAATGAAAAGAGTAAATTAAATAGATCATAATATATAATATATAGATTATACTGTATGATGTGTTCAAATTAATTAAACAGTTTATTTGAATGATTATTTACAACATACTAGATGGGACTAGTTTCAAACTGATCGTATTATACGAACTAGAATCTTACTGTAAGAATAGTGACCACTAACTATTTTTAGGGTCTCTTGAAGCCCATGACTTAAGCATGTTTTAAAGATTCTCTTTGTAATGAAGAGAAGATTGTGTGATTGCTGAAGGTATTCTAAGAGAGAAGCTTTAAAAAATATAGGGTTTGAGAGGTAGGATAATGTGAGGTTGAGCATGAGGGAGGAGTGTGAGGGGATCAAATGGTTGCTCCGAGCTAGCTACACCCTTACTCCTCATATGGCCTTGGTGATTCTGTAAAAGCTCTCTAGGAAGAGGGCTTCTAGGTCAATTCCTCAAGGTATTATGCCTTGTCTAGGAAGGAAAAGGGAGTTGAGGTTCTTTGCCTTCTCCAGGAGGAAGAAAAATGAGTCAAGGTCCACTGCCCTCATTGAGAGGGTGACATAGTGTCTAGAACTCTGCCGCATCAGGTTTCGTGAAAGAGAGTTTGTAAGGACTTTTATGCCTTTCTATGGGAGCAAAAGGAGAGTCACTTTATTTTAGTACAAATTCTCAGAGCGAAGGACACCGAGGAGTGGATATTGGTCAAAGTTGACCAAACCACTATAAAAATATATGGTGTATTTTTCCTTTTACACTTTTATATTAGACGCATCTTATTTCTATAATAAGTGCTTGGAAAAATTGGTGATTATTGCTTAGGTTCATAAATTTAGATGTTATGATAATTAAATTAATATTTTTAATAAACTCATTCAGTTTTGCATGTAATTAAAATCTGAAATTTTTAAATTTTGAAAACATTTCAAAAACATTATCATTATTATTTTTAAGTTATTTTTTTTAAATTACCAATTCACCCCCCTCTTTATGAGCCTCAAGCTAGTTCCTTAAGGTCTAAAAACCTTCACAAACTTTTATATTATACTAACCACTAAGTGACTCTCTTTTTACTCCCACAGTAAGGAAGAGAAGTCCTTAAAGACTCACTTTCACCAAACATGATGTGGTGGAAATCCAAATGCTATGTCACCCTCCTGATGATGGCAGTGGACCTTTACTCATTTTTATTCCTCTTAGAGAAGGTAGAAAACCTCAGCTCTTTTTTCTCCATCCTAGAGAAGGCAAACAAACTTAGCTCCTTTTTCTCCCTCTTAGAGAAGGCAATGTTGCAAATATGTCCTCAAGTACTATGATTTTGGTGATAACAAAAATTATTATTTCCTATCTTCTATCTCATGACAATTGGTTTATTGCATATCTATTTTGCTCTACTCACTAACTTTTTAGGTCCACCTTTAACTTGAACTTTGATCAGCTCAAGATTTGGTAGACTAGGATTACAGTCTGTATTTTCAGTTATTTATATATTTTTTACCGTTCTTAAATCAAATCATGTAATATGATGGATACTATTTCTGAGTAACCATGCACACACACAGGGGGAGAGAGAAAAATATAATATTAGATTTTTATACTTTTTATACTGTACAATTTTGAATCATACTGTATGATTTTAACTAATACTATATGAGTTAAATCATACTATATGATTATGTTCATTCTGCAAAACCCCAGCCACTAGAGAATTAAGAATGATACTATTTTTATACTGATCATATAGTACGATCACAATCACACTTTATAACCATATTAATATCTATCTTAATTTGACCCCAAAAAGAAGCCATTCAAATCATGGGCAATTATGATCTCCTGATTGTACTGTATGATAATGTTCATATAATATGATTGATAGAGTATGAATTTGGTCATCTTAAAGGTTGTATTTAACTAAAGCCATATGTTTTGTACTGATTGTATGGTATGATGTCTATAGTGTTGGACGATTAACAAAGTATGACATTGGTCTACATGGAGATCATACCAAATGTAAGCCATAATTTTTATACAAATTATATTGTATGATATCCACAGTGCTGGATGATCTACATACTATGAAATTGGTCATCCCAGAAGTCATTCCAAATGAATAGAAGGGATTTCCATTGTTTGTAGAAAATGATCTTATGATCATACAATATGAATTGTTATGAGGTTTGAATAATTTGTCTAAATGATTGTTCACAAGATATTAGATGAGTCTATTTTTGTACTGATCATATTGTATCATGTTTGTATTGTATAATATGAATAGAAGATAGATCTCTTAAAAGTTAGGGTTTCTTGAAGCCCACTATTTAATCCTCTCATATTTGAGGAGAGCTTTGGGAGAGAAGAGAGGGAGAGTTGTTGTGAGGGGGAGTTGTGAGAGATTCACAAGGTTACTCCAAATAAGGTTCTTCATAGTCTTATTCAAGCTTAATCCTTGATACTTTGGAGGTTCTAGGAAGACTTTATGCAGCACTAGGTATGTGGTTCTCTGCCATTTTTAGGAGGGAGAAAAAAGATTCGTGCTTTTTTTCCATCATCAAGAGGATGTAAGAATTCAACGTTCTCTGCCATCATCGAGAGGGTATAAAAGCTTTTGGTTCTCTACCACACCAGGAAGGTGAAAGTTATTTTGTAAGGGCTTTCAATAAAAATAAAACATCATCTACACTTAAAAAATTTCACAAAGTATCACAACATGCATAATCTATATGTAGGAAGAGGAAACATAACCCAAATATACTTGTAGATCCATTCCCATGAGTTAGATGTTTTTATTATGTCATGCTAGGATATATCTCCCACACTTGCACTATCCATCATAGAACACATTTTTTGTGGACTCAAAATTGCATAAAATATAGCATAGCATGCAAGCATCTCATTTTTCAATTCATAAGGTAGAACCCAAACTTGTTTGGGTTTCTAAATCTAGCCTTTGATGATTTTGTAAGGATGCTCTCACAAAAGGCTTCATGAGAGTATGTGGTACTAAAAAAGTGGATGTTTAAGGCACATGATTAGAGATGAGAATCAATTCATTTTGTTGGAGACTAGGGCAGGAGGCAATGTGACACTTGGAGATAACACCACTAGGAGAGTGGTGGGCTCAGATATATATGGAAACTCAAAAAATTTCCTCATTGAAAATTTTTTATTAGTAGATAACTTAAAAAATAATTTGCTTAGCGTAAGCTAGCTTTGCGATAAAGGCTTTATCATTAAAGTTTTGTCTACCAGATGTATGATAAGCTTAAATGGAAATACTATGTTGCAAGGAAAAAGAATCAATAATGTTTACATGCTTAATTTAAAATATATTAAATATACTGCTTCTCTTTGCCTAAAAACTATTACTGATGAATCTTAGTTATGACATAGGAGATTGTGTCATGCAAGTATGAAAAATCTTAGAACATCACCCAAAAAGACTTTGTAAGAGGTATACTCAAAGTAGAATTCAGTTAGGATCACCCGTGTGATGATTGTTAGTTAAGAAAACAAGTCAAATCCTCCTTTCACTCAATTAAGAACATTAACACTAGCAAACCATTAGAAGTCCTTCACATGGATCTCTTTGGACTCATTAGCATTATAAGCCTAAGAGGGAAAGTCTTTAGGAATGGGATTGTTGATGATTACTTGAGGTTTACTAAGGTTAGATTCTTATCTCATAAAAGTGAATCATTCAAAGAATTTAGGATATTCTCCACTTGGAAATAGAGAAAATGAGGTTATAAAATTATGATAATTCATAAAGATCATGGTGGAGAGTTTGGAAATAAAAAAATTGAATCTTACTATAAGAAGTAAGGGATATATCACAACATTTCAGCTCATAGAACCCCTCAGTAGAATGTGGAAGCTGAAAGAAAGATCAAGTCCTTCGTAGAAGCTGCTAGAGCCATGTTAATTGAATATTGACTTCCTAAATACTTCTGGGTAGAAGCGGTAAACACATCCTATTATGTTTTGAATAGGGTTAATGTTAGATCCAAGCTAAACAAGAAATCCTATATAATCCTTAAGGGTAGGACACCCAACCTCTCTCATCTTCGTGTCTTTGGATGTAAAGTATTCATTATAAATATTGGGAAATCTTTGTTGGAAAGTTTGACCCAAAATTTGATGGAGTCTTCATATGATACTAAAATGTTGGCAAAACCTTTAGAGTTTTTAAAAAGGATACTAGTGGTAGAGGATATCACTCATATAGTTTTTAATGATTCTGATAATTCTGGAGGGTCTAGGGTGGAAGAAGAAGAAGTAGTTGAAGTCACCCAAGGAGTAGAATCTATAAATCTGGAAGAAAGGGTAGAAGCAAAAAATGCACTATCTAGAGAATGTAGATATTTTTCAAGTCATCCTAAAGAACTGATCTTAGGAGACTCATTTGAAGTTTGTTTGAACTAGGCATGGACTTATGAAATAAGTGAACCACTCTTTCTTTATCTCAATGATTAAACCCATAAATATAAATAAAACACTATCTAATGGATTATAGATCCTAGCCATACAAGAAGAACTGAATCATTTTGCTAGAAATAATGTTTGGGAGTTAGTTAAAAGACCTAAGGACTAGAGTGTTGTTGGAACATAATGGGTTTCCAAAAATAAAATGAATGATTCTGGTATAGTGGATAAAAATAAAGCAAGACTAGTGACTTATGGGTACAACCAGATAGAATGGATTAATTTTGAAGAGATTCTTACCCTTGTAGCTAGACTAGAAGCCACAAGGGTACTACTAAGTTTTGCCTGCTTTAAAGGATTCAAATTATATCAGATAGATGTTAAAAGTGTTATTTTGAATATGGAAATAAAAGAAAATGTGTATGTTAAACATCCCTTAGGCTTTGAAACTCATAATTTCCCAATCATTTGTTCAAACAAAAGAAGGCATTATATGGACTTAAACAAGAACCTAGAGCATGGTATGAAATGCTAAGCATATTCCTTGTGGATAGAACCATTATTAATGGGAATGTAGACACCACCCTTTTTTAAAAAAAAAATAGGTGAAGAAATATCATTATCTAGATCTATGTTGATGATATTTTGTCTGGATCTTCTAATAAAAAGCTATGTGATGAATTTTCTAAAATAATGAGTAAGGCGTTTAAAATGACTATGATGGGAGATCTGACATACATTCTTAGATTTAGTATAAGATAGAAGGATGATGGAATTTTTTTTAATCAATCTAAAAATATTACAAACATCCTTAAGAAGTAAGTAATGGATAAGGCTAAGATAATAAACACTCCCATGAGTTTTACTGTTTAGTTAGATAAGGACTCAAATCAAAAATCACTTTATCAGAAAAAAATAGAGAAATAATTAGATCACTTCTTTACTTGACTACTAGTAGACCTGATATTATATTTAGTGTTTATCTATGTGCTGGATTTTAGGCTGATCTAAAAGAGTCCCACCTTACTGTTTTTAAGAGAATCCTTAGATATCTCTTAGTTACCCAAAACTTAAGAATATGTTATCTTAGGCATAACACTTCCTTTGAAATTATAGGATACTTTCATTTAGACTTTGCTAGATATAGGGTTGATAGAAAAAACACTTCTGGAACCTACCAGTTCATAATTCAATCCTTAGTGTCCTGGTCCAGCAGAAAGAAGAACTCAATAGCCCTATCCACTATAAAGGTTGAATACATAGCCTTAAAAAGTTATGTGGTACATGTCCTTTGGTTAAAATAGTAAATCTTGGATTTAGGATTACCTGTAGGCATCATTTCAATCTTATGTGATGAAAGTAGTGTCATCTACATTTCAAAGAATCCTATCGAACACTCTAGGACAAAACCATAAACATAAGGTTCCATTTCATTAGGGACCATATCATCATAGGATACATAGCTACATCATGTAGCAATTGAAAATTAGCTTACAGATATCTTTATGAAACCACTGGCTATTGAAACCTTTAGTACCTTAAGAACAATATTAGGTGTTATAGATATTCATGCTTGAAATTGAATGCTTTGAAATATGATTTATGTTTTCTCATTTTATTTGTTTTATGTTTTATTTTATCTATTTTATTTTTTAGTATTTTATGAATTTTTTTCACGTGTTGTTTATTTCTTAAAAAAATTAAGAATCTGATCACTCCTCACTTCAGTAGTTACACTTTTCTTAAATGAAAAACTTACCTATTTTTGTAAGCAGTATTTAAGTCCTCTAAAAATAGTTAAGGGAAGAATTTGGAGATTATCTCTCTTCCTCTAACTCCTTTAGGTGTGTAATTTCTTTTTGAATAAAAATCTATTTCAAATTAAAAATTGAAACAAGAAATAGATATCTATTTCATTTTCATATAATTATCTATCTCATTTGAATATTTTTTGTAAATCAATGAATATATATCCAATTTTTAAACCAAGTTATTTAACTATATCAATTGGATCAGGGTTTAGTTTGTGTTTTACTCTTCCTTCTGTAAAAGAGTGAGTCCTTCTCTTATATTTATAAGATAATCTCATAACAGAGAGTCTTTTAAATACCAAAAAAGGAAGCAAGGTTACAAAAGTAAAAAAAGAGGCACAGTGTGAGTTCAAAAATTGAAAAGATGTGTAATGATTGCTAAAAATTTAAAGAAAAATAAGGTGTATAAAAAATCAAAAGATGCACAAAGTGCATCAAACTCTGATAAAGGAGGCATAAAATGAACCAACAATGAGTTAGGTTTCCTTCCTTTCAATTCATTAAATCTTAGACAAATCCATGTGCCAATTGATATCATCTACATCTAATTTCAAAAATTATTGTTTATGATTCATCGCTTTGCAATGTTATTCTCTTAGATATATTTTTGAAAAGAAGTTTGAAAATATCACATTTCTAATCTAATTTATTTTTTAGATTATATTTTTTTTCAATAGGACTTTTAACCTATAAAGGAGCCTAAGCTAGGGTTTAATAAATTCAATTTTCTAAACTTTCTAGATTTTAGCATTTTCAATGTATTTCTTACTAATTTAATCATTGGATAAACTTTTCATTTGATACTACTGATAGATTCTTTTAAAAAAAATTATTTTGTGGTTATTTTTCTTATTTTTTTATTCATTTTATTTTTACTCTTATTTTATTTAGTTTTTAGATCCTTCCTGATCATAACACCCCATCTCATAATTTTTATAATTTGTTTACATCATCTAGTATGATTCATATCGTACTGTACGATCTAAATAAAGTATAATATCTTCAATCATAATATATCCAACGGCCTAAATTGATTAGTTATTGGTGATCGTACTACACAAATTTCTCTTCATACTCTATGATCCATATGGCAGGAACCATTGGATAAATTGAATTTAATATATATAATCTTTTATACCACATTATACAGTATGATCCATATGTTCGTATTGTACAAATTCAAAAGTCAACAATTGTATAAGCTGACTCCTCGGGATGATTGCCTTGTCTCTAATTGTCTAATATGATGTATAATCTTATTGTACGATAAGACCACCATTTTGACGGATCATCTGGCCAAATTGATTGAACACGATCATCCATTATGATATCATGATTGTATTGTACGATCTTGCCAAATTATATTTAAATAGAAATAATTCATTTATTTTCTTCACACAATCCTTCTAATCCTTACCTCTTGCACTCTTATTCCTTGCAATGGGTGGCGGTGGAAGACGAAGTTGCCAAATCCATGGTAGTTCTTGTTTCGCTATCCTATCGATGAATATTTTTTATAGCTTTTGATGAAGTAGCCTACTAAAAGTTCAAAGAAACCAAAATCACTCCATTTAGGCATCTCAATAAAAAGCAATGAACTTCATATAATGAATCTATTCAACTCCACTACACTCTAATTCCTTCTCACCATAGACTATCCATTTCATTATAAAATCCTCTATGAGTTCCTAGCTAATCTTAGAATCAGTGAGGATGCCACTATCACGACCTCCCATGTTTTTTGTCAAAATGTTGAAAAAATCAAAGAAGACATAGGGGTTTAATTATAATTGGACACCCAAGGTAATAGACCATTGCTATGGACTTAAGATTTGATTTTGACTAGAGTGCTATAAATCGTATGCTTAGAAATGTTGCTCTGAACTACTACCAACTCTTAATTCATTCCCTTAATCAAAATGCCAGGGTTATCCAGCATATCCTCAGAACTTTAATCATCCCTAAAGTTAGAGATTGGGTAAACATTACCCCCTTACTTTTAATTGTCACATATTTCATCATGTCAAATACCCAAATGGATGAAGCCTAAATATTAATTGATTACATCCAAAACCTTACTTTTATTCAACTCCCATCCACTTGAAGAAAACAAAATATTTCTCTAGAAAATATCAATGGGTACATCCTAGATAAAAAATATATATATATAATCTCATATATCCTGCTCCTCCTGACAACAACCCAATCTTCTTCATGGATGTCTTCTTTTTGTATGCTCTTACATAAGGAACAGGAGCTAGAAGA
This sequence comes from Dendrobium catenatum, assembly GCF_001605985.2. Taxonomy (NCBI): domain Eukaryota; kingdom Viridiplantae; phylum Streptophyta; class Magnoliopsida; order Asparagales; family Orchidaceae; genus Dendrobium; species Dendrobium catenatum. Next base: position 332,648 of record NW_021319891.1, on the reverse strand, counting down.
TCCAATGTTTGATGAAGAAGGAGATGCTACCCCTGCAATTGATACTGCACCTGCACTTCCTCTTAATCACCACTCATATGAGGAGATGATTTAGTGTTTTGATAGGATTGAGACACACCTGGATCAATAGCAAGTCCAACATAAAAATGAAATAAATATGTTCAAGGATCAATTTGACATAATTCACCAGCAGTACTCCTCTATTCAATAGTTCTTCCAATAGTTTCCACCTCCACAATAACCACCTGATTAGGATCCACCTATACATTAGAATTTTTGCGTCATTTTTTTAATGTTTGTAGTTTTTGTGTTTATTTTTCCTTCTTTCAAGTTGTATTAGAATTTGTGTGTCATTATTTCTCTATGCATATGTTTTGATGTTATATTTTATCTTATTTTTCTTTAGTATTTTAAGAATTATGTTTATGTCTATTTTTATCTCTGCTTTGTGATGTACTTAATTTGTTCTATTTTATAGTGTTTTTCCTCCTTTTTGTGATGTCAAAAGGGAGACTAGTAGTTTATTGTTTATTATTAATTATTTCTATATTAAAATTAAACTCTTCTTACTTTCAAAAATCCACCTTCTAAAGAGGAGATTAAAAGATAACAAAGAATATAAACATCTAAACAACAATGTTTATCATCATCGAAAAGGGGGAGATAGTTACAAATTTGGCTGTTTTAGTATTGTGATTTTGGTGATAACAAATATCATTTTTTTCCATACTGTTATCTTCTGACAATTAGTTTATTACATATCTATTTTGCCCAGCTCACTAACTTCTTAGGACCACCACTCACTTGTAACTTTGATCAGCTCAAGATTGGGTAGACTAGGGTTATAGTATATATTTTCAATCTTTTATGTATTTTTTACCTTTCTTGAGTCAAATCATATAATTTGATGAATACTATTAGTGAGTAACCATGTACACACACAGAGGTAGTGAGAAAAATATAATGTTAGTTTTTTATCTTTTTCATGCTGTACGATTTTGAATCATACTGTACAATTTTAACTTGTACTATATGATTACGTTCATTTTGCAAAACCCTAACCACAAGAGAATTAAGGAAGATATTTTTGTATTAATCGTATAGTATAACCATAGTCATACTATATGACCATATTAATATATTTTTTAATTTGACTGCAAAAATCAAGAAATCAAATCATAGATAATTAAGATCAATCGATCATACTATATGATAATATTTGTACAATATGATCGATCATCACAGAAGTCATATTGAATGAAAGCTAAGTGTTTTATACTGATCGTATGGTATGATGTCCACTATGCTGGATGATCGATAGAGTATGACATTGGTCATCCTGGAGATTGTACCAAATGAAGTCATGATTTTTGTACTGATCATACTGTATGATATCCATAGTACTAGACGATCAACATAGTACAAAATTAGTCATCCAAGAAGTTGTTCCAAACAAATAGAAGGAATTTCTATAGTTCATACCAAACATTCTTATGATCATATAATATAAAGTGTTATGACATTTAAACAGTTTTTCTGAATGACTATTCACATTATATTGGAGGAGTCTAATTTTATATTGATCATATTGTATGATGTTTGTGTCATATAGTACTAAAAGAAAATGGCTCTATTAAAAATTAGGGTTTCTTGAAACCCACTATTTTAAGCCTCTCATATTTTCTTATATTAGAAATCTTTTGATGCCAAGAATCCATAGATAGTGATGAGGAGAGCTTTTGGAGAGAAGAAGGGAGAGTTCTTGTGAGGGGGAGTTATGAGAGCTTTACAAGGTTACTCCAAGCAAGTTTCTTCATTGTCGTCTTCAAGCTTTTGCCTTGATTCTTGGGAGGTTTCACAAAGACTTTCTACAGCACTAGGTCTGTGGTTCTCTGCCATCTCTAGGAGGGAGAAAAAGGATTCGTGGTTCTCTGTCATCACCTAGAGGGTGTAAAAGATTTAAGGTTTGTTTCCTTCACTAGGAGGGTGTAAAAGAACCAATCACACTTCTTCTCCCTCATGCTCAACCTCACCTTCTCCTTTCTCTCAAACCATAGATTTCTCAAAATCGCCTCTCTTAGAGTTCCTTCAGCAATAACACAATCCTCTCATCTTCATAAAGAGAATTATAAAAACTTGCATATGTATTGGGCTTCAAGAAACCCTAAAAATTTAAGTTAGTTATCACTGTTCGTACAGTATGATTTGAGTTCGTACAATACGATCAGTTTAAAACTAGACCATCCCAATATATTATAAACATTTATTTAGATGAACTGTTCAACTTTTGCACACATTATACCATTCGTTCCAAAGATCATCCAGTATGATCTATTAGCTTTTCACTCATATTTATACAGGATAATTGATGGATAATTAAAATTGTCTCTGTACGTCATCACATATTGTTATTATCATACAATACGATTAGTTGATTTCAAGTTAGTTGTCTAGTATGATATAAATATCATACAATGCGATTAGTTCAAAAATCATGATTTTGTTTGGTATGATCTTTGGGATGACCAAATTTTATCTCTAAAAATCATTTGGTACGATCATTATTGTATAGTTTGATATACTACTATTAATTAAATAATAATTTGATTGATTAATTATATGGGTTAATTTAAGTAAGATTTTAAATATTCATACAATATAAATCATATCGAATAGTGCGGTCAATTCAATAATCAAATTTGATTACTTAATTCATCCAGCAACTAGGATTTTTAAATCATAACGAATCATACAACATGATCCTGATCGTACAATACTATTAGTTCATAAAAAATAAATTTTAAAATAGTCATTAAGCCCATTCTTTCTATACTAATCATACAGTATGATTATAAGTTGTACAGTATGATTCCCCTATGTATGTGTGCACGATCACCTAATTGCATACACTCTTATATTGTCAAACTCAAATAAAAAAATATAGAAAAGAAAAATTACATACTTTATTTACTTGACATTCCTATTCTATCAGTTCTTGATCGTTTAGTAGCCTTGAGAAGTGTAGATCTTACCTATAATGTTAGTGCTCATGGACAAAAGAAATATCTAAAATAATTAAAGAAAAGTAATAATTTAATCAATAATATTTGTCATCATAATAATCACATACTAGGGATCCTGGATTGCAACATTTTTTTCCTTAAAACTCCATTCAAAAAAAGGAATTTCTTCCTTGATGACATTAACAATGCAAGATGGAGGAGTAAATCCTACTTGAATCATATGACATATTCAATAATCAATAGATTGAATGAATGTAGGCATGCAAACTTTCTAAAAATCATTTGGTATATTATCAAATATGGGTGGACGAGTAATTGAGTATCCTTCAGTATTATTGCGATTACCATTGAAGTTTGACATTAGATCTACAAAAGGTTTAAACCAATAATTCTAGAGAACCCGCTCTAATACTAATTAAAAGTTCAAATGAGTTTGTTAAACTTAGTTGAACTAACCAAGGTGTTGAGAGAGTTGCTCCTTTGTTTTGCATGTTTGATATTCTTACAACTTGTATGTTTTTGATGATTCCAAATATTATTGTTTTGATTATTATTTCTCCTAACATTTTTTAGAAGAATTATTTTGCTCTTGTGTGTACTAACATTTTAGAGAAATCATACTTCAGATTGTTGAAGACTTCAAATTAAGATCAATTTAGAGTTTATTGTAATTGAAGTATGTAATTTTCATTTTATTGAGTTTGAGAGAGTGTAATTGTAATTGAGTAACTGAGCACACATACACAGGAGGAGAGTTTAAAATTCATATTTTTTAAACTGATCGTACTGTACGATATCACTTTGCACAGGATGATCTAGTTAATTATTTTTCCCAACGAGCAGTCGAACGAACTTAAATGAAATTATTTTTTCTAAGTATGGTTGGTACGGGACTATCCTAATTTTCGTAAAGGGACGAACGCCTCTATTTTGTTCTCGGACGAAGATCGTACGGGACGATCCCAATTTTTATACAGGGATGAATGGCTCTGCTTTGTTCTCGAATGAATATCATACGGGATGATCAAAATTTTTGTACAGGGACGAATGCCTCTATTTTGTTCTCGGACGAAGATCATACGGGACGATAAAAATTTTTGTATAGAGACGAATGGCTCTATTTTCTTCTCGTATGAAAATTTTTTTCTAAGTCTAGATCGTACGGGATGATTCCCATTTCATACTAGGATGAACAACTTGGGTTTATTCTCGCTCATTTCGTCCTGACGTTTCATATAGAAAAAATTGAGATTTTTTAACTATTTGTCCCGGACAAACTTAGTTCGTACCGGATGATGATCATGTACAAAATGGTTTTAATAGATTCACAACTAGTTCATTCACAATAGTATTTATATTGTTCATACATATGAATATACGATCGTACAGTATGTTTGTACAAGCTCAAAATTGAAAAAATTAAATTTCTAGATGATTTTTCATGTCTTTTGTATAAAAGGTCCATTAAAGACTGACGTTACAAATATTTTTCTATATGAATTTTCAAGGGCAATTGAAGGAGAGAGTGTGAGAGAGTGTTTAAAAGAAAATTCTTCCTAGTGGAGTGTGAAGGGTTCATAAGAATACTCAAAGGTAAGGATCTCTACGTGTGATTAGTGTTTTTCACTCTTCCTCTTGCCTTTCTAGATTGCTCCTGAGAAGATCTTTGAAGAAGATTCAGTTCTCTATCGACACTTGGAGAGTATGAATAGTCGAAGATACTCTGCCTTCACTTGGAGGGTGTGAAAGGACAACGGTTCTCTGCCGACACTTGGAGGGTGTGAAAGTATGATGGTTCTCTACTGACACTTGGATTGTATGAAAGGATGATGATTCTTTGCCGACACTTAGGGAGTATGAATAGCCAAAGGTATTCTGCCCACCCTTAGAGGGTGTGAAAGGATGAAAGTTCTCTGCTTATACTTGGAGGGTGTGAAAGGATGACGGTTCTCAACCGCACCAAAAATTGGTGGAAGAGAGTTTTGTAAAGGCTTCTCCTCCTTACTGTGGGGGCAAAAGGAGAGTCACTTTGGTAATAGTGCAATACCTAAAGTGGGAGTATTCAGGGAGTGGATGTAGGTCGTGTTTGATCGAACCACTATAAATCTTTGTGTCGTTTATATTTCTGCTGCTTATATTTCTACAAGTTATTTTTATTCTATGGTTAAAAAGTTTTATTTTAAAACTTTAAATTAACTTGATTAGTAAATCAATGGTTTCAATTTTTTAAATCTAAGAGAATTTTTAATTTATCAATTCACCCCCCTTTTGGTTAGCCTTGAGACATTAGTTTAGGTTTAACAACCTATTCTAAATTCAACAAGAATCAACAAGTGGTATCAGAGCTTTGTTTCAAAATCATAAGTTTAGACTACTTTTTGATAAATGAGTATGGTTACTTTTGGAAACCAGAACACACATGAAGGGTATTCGATCATTAAACCTCCTTTATTTGATAAATTTCCTATACATTTTTAGAAAACATGCATGTCACTAAATTATCATATGTAGATTTTAGTTCAAGAAGGGTATACAAAATCAACTAGATTAGTTGATGGTATTAGAGTTGAAACACCCTTTGTTGAATGGACTGCATAACAACATGACTAAGCACAGTTAAATGCAAAATATTTAAATAGTTTTTTATGCACATAAGTCAAAAGACTACATGATGGTTTCCACTTATAAAAGTGGAAAGGATATATGTGATAGACTTTATATTACTTATGAAAGGACTAATGAAGAAAAAATCTAAATTAAATATCTTGTTACATGATTATAAATTATTTTGTATGAAATCCAAAGAATATATTTCTAACATGTACACAAGATTTACTTAGATAGCCACTTCTTTGCATGCATTAGGTAGGGAACTAACGAATGCTGAAATGATTAATAAAATTCTTTGTTATTTGCCTACTGTTTATGATGTAAAAATAACCACTAGTACAGAGTCTAAAGATATAAATGTTTACACTATTGACAGTCTTCTTGGATCACTAAATGCTTACGAGCAAGGAGTGAGTCAAAGAAAGGTTGATGTAAGAGAACAACGTAAGGAGAAGAATATTACACTGAAAGTGGAGGAGTCGGAGAGTAATCTATCACAACCTGAGGATGAGGATGACATTACCTTGATGACTAGGCAATTCAAGAGATTTCTAAAAAGGAAGCAGAGGAGACACGAATCGTGGAAAAAAAGGTAAGTTTAATAAGAATGTTAAGATTTCTAATGACATGATTTGTTATGAATGCAGGAAACCTGGACACAGTCAAATTTCCCAAACCTAAAAGCCACTCCTAGCAAGGAGAAGGTAGACGAGAAACCAAATGTGAAGAAGGGCAAGAAGAGATTCCAAAGACCTTTTTGGGCGGACTCGGCTTTAGATTCATCAGAAATAGAAAAGGAGGAGGAAGTCATCAATTTGTGCTTAATGGCCAATAATCTTAATCAGTCAGATCAAAAAGAGATATGTGACTTAACCTATACTGAATTATTAGAAGTTTCTAAAAGGATTCATAACACATATAGGAAGCTTAAGAAAATGCATGCTAGTTTGAATTTAGAATTACAAGCATTGCAAAAAGAATATGAAATTCTTAAAAAAGATCATGCATTGATAGATAATAACCAAATGAGCTTACCTGTTAAATTTGATGACTTGAACAAGAAAACTAAAATTTTAAATTCACCCTATGCTAAACAGAAAAAAGAATTCAAAGATTTTAAGGATGAGTATAAAAATAGAGAGCATCATTTGAATTATAGTAATAATATGTTAAAATATTTAAACACATTTTTGAAATTAAAAGTTCAAGCTCTCGAGGAAAATAGGAAATCACCAACACTTGAAGATTTTACTAATCCTATTTTGTATCTAAAATTTTTACAACTCAGGAAGAGACAGAGTAATTATAGAAGATTGGGAAATCTTTTTCCTAGAGTTAAATGTTATTCTTGTGGCATGTTTAGACATATAGCACACACATGTACTTTAGATAAGAAAACTCATTTAGTGTGAAAACCAAAGATGCATAAACCTAAACATATTATACATGCATCTAGTTTTAAATTACCAAAAGGTGAACTCAAACTTGTTTGGGTTCCCAGGTCTAACATTTGATTATTTTGTAGGCATGCTTTTATACAAGGCCTCATGAGAGCATTTGGTATCTGGAAAGCAGCTACTCAAAGCATATAACTCTCGAAGTAATTTATTTTGTTGGAAGCCTAAAGTGGAGGTAGGGTTACACTTGGATATAACACCACTAGGAAGGTGGTTGGATCACGTATGATTGGAAACTTGCAAAAATTTTTTATTGAAAATATGCTACTTATAGAAAGCTTAAAGAAGAATCTTTCGAATATTATTCAGCTATATAATAAAGGATATAGTGTAAAATTTTTTCCTACTAGCTGCATATTAAACCTAAATGGTAATGATGTTTTGCATGGTTTAAGGGTAAACAATGTTTATATGCTAAATTTAAATTATATTAAAACTCTTAATGCTTTCTATTTGAAAACCATTTTTGATGAATCGTGGTTATGGTATAGGAGACTTTGTCGCTCTAGCATAAAAAATATTAGGAAAATTATCCAAAAGAAATTAGTTAGAGGTATACCAAAACTAGACTTTACTAAGGATCACCTTTGCGATGCATGTCAATTAGAAAAATAGGTGAAGTCCTCTTTTCAGTCCAATAAGGATCTTAGAACTAGTAAACCTTTGGAGATTTTACATATGAATCTTTTTGGACCGATTGGAACTATAAGTCTAGGAGGGAAGGTATATAGATTTGAGATTGTATATGATTTTTAAAGATTCACTTGGGCTAAATTCTTATATCATAAGAGTGAATTATTTGAGGAGTTTAGAGATTTTTCGACTTAGATTCAGAGAAAACTAGGATGTGAGATTTTATCAATTTAAAGTGATCACAGCGGTGAATTTAAAAATAAAAAATTTGAGAATTTTTGTAAAGAAAATGGAATTGATCATAATTTTTCTGCACCTAGAACACCTCAGTAGAATGGGATAGTTGAAAGAAAGAACAGAACATTAATAGAAGCTACTCGAGCCATGTTTGCAGAATATTCACTTCATAAATATTTTTGAGCTGAAGCGGTTAGCACTGCATATTATGTTCTGAATATGTTGAACATTAGAATGAAATTAAACAAAACACCCTATGACCTTCTTAAGCAAAGAACACCTAATTTATCATATTTATATATTTTTGGATGTAAGGTGTTTATACATAATAATAAAAAATCTATCTTAGAAAATTTTGACCAAAAATCAGATGAAGGAATTTTTCTTGGATACTCTAGTGTTGGAAAATCTTATAGAGTATTTAACAAAAGAACTTTAGTAAGTGAGGAGACCACACATGTTATATTTGATGAATCTAAAATTTGGAAGAGCCAAATATGGAAGAAGATGAGATTGAAATTAACTCCCAAAAAATTGAGAATGTTAATTTGAAAGAAAATTTTGAGTTAAAAATCTTATTGCCTAGAGATTTGAGATTTTCTAAAAACCATCCTAAGAAACTAATTTTAGGTGAACCTAGTGAGGGTGTTAGGACTAGATGTGGACTAAGCAAAGAAGTCAATCATTCTACCTTTATTTTAATAATAAAACCCAGAAATATAAATCAAGCACTTTCAAATGAATTTTGGATTTTGGCTATACATGGAAATTAAATCAATTTATAAGAATTGAATTTTGGTAATTAATTGCAAGGCCAAAGGATCATAGTGTAGTTAGAACTAAGTGGGTATTCAAGAATAAAATGAATGACTCAAGAGTTGTTGTTAGAAATAAGGCTAGATTGGTGGCTAAGGGATATAATCAGATTGAAGGGATTGATTTTGAGGAGACTTTGCCCCTGTAGCGAGACTTGAAGCAATTAGGATTTTGTTAGCCTTTACCTGTTTTAGAGGATTCAAATTATTTCAAATGTAAAAAGTGCCTTTTTAAATGGGATAATTCAAGAGGATGTTTATGTTGAATAACCTCTAGGTTTTGAAAATTCAAAATACCCAAATCATGTTTTTAAATTAAAAAAGGCATTGTATGGATTGAAATAAGCACCTAGGGCTTGATATGAGAGGTTAAGCATTTTTCTACTGGAGAGATCTTTTGAAAAAAGAAGTGTGAACACCACTCTTTTTAAAAAAAAAACGGGAGACGATATACTCATTATACAAATTTATGTTGATGATATCATTTTTGGATTTACAAATAAAATTCTTTGTGATGATTTTTCTAAAATAATGGGTAATGAATTTTAGATGAGTCTAATGAGAGATTTGAGTTGCTTTCTAGGTTTTAACATTAAGCAAATTGAGGAGGGAATATTTCTTAGTTTGTTAAAATATGTTAGGAATATCCTCAAAAAGTATGAAATGAATAATACTAAACACCCATTAGTACACCTATGAGTTCCTTAGTTCAGTTAGATAAGGACCCAAAGGGAAAATTTATTGATCAAAAGAAAATTAAAGGAATAATTGGATCTTTACTTTACTTGATTGCTAGCAGACCTGATATTATGTTCAGTGTTTGTTTGGGTACTAGATTTTAATTAGATCCAAAAGAATCACATTTAATAGTAGTAAAAAAGATTTTGAGATATCTCTTGGAAACTCAGAACTTAGGGATTTGGCATCTAAGTTTAGCTCGTCATTTGAAATAATTAGATATTCAGATTCAGACTTTGCAAGTTGTAGGGTTGATAGAAATACTACTTCTGGAACTTATCAATTCATAAGAAATTCTTTAGTTTCTTGGTCTAGTAGAAAATAGAATTCTGTAGCCCTACCTACTGCTGAAGTTGAATAAATTGCCTTAGAAAGTTGTGTGGCACAAGTTCTTTGGTTGAAATAACAGTTGATTGACTTATGATTTACAATAGGCACTATTCCAATTTATTGTGATAACACTAGTACCATTTGTATTTCAAAGAATATTATTCAACATTTTAGAACCAAATATATATACATAAGGCATCATTTCATAAGGGATCGTATATCCAAAAGAGAAATTGAACTGAACCATGTTTAAACTGAAAATTAACTTGCAGATATTTTTATAAAACTACTAGTCTTTGATACCTTTAGCACATTAAGAACAATGCTAGGTGTAATTGATCTTAATGCTTAATTAAAATTTTCCACAAACTTGTTATGTGTCTTTGTGTGTTTTTCTATTTATGTATTTAATGTGTTTATTGTGTTTGTGATTTTATGTGATTATTTTTCTATTTTGTGTGGTTTCGAAATGTTTTCACATCAGATTTCTTATTTTTGATCGATTGTGCAAATTTTTCTTAGTGTTATATTCATACTGTATTAAATTATTTTCATGCCATACAAATTCTATAGCATTTCGAACATTATTTTAAACTGATTGTGTAATATTTTCATTTTCCAATACATATCATACTGTACGATATATATATCATCCTGGACGATGTGTATTCATTCGTATGTCAACACCTAGATGGTTATTTAGGAAGAATTAGTTATTACAACTGATCGTACGTATGAACTCATAGTTTGTATGTATGAACCACATGTCATTCAATGTGGGAGACGAATCTAACCATTATTAAAATGATCTTAAATAACTGATTATCCCGTATAAACACCTGTTCATCTGTATGATCGTATGGTTAAAAAGCCTGTATGAAAGAATGCCTCGAAACTTGCATGATTACAAAAAGTCATTTTATTTAGAACGTATTCGTTCATACATACAAAATTTATTTTTATATGTATAAACCATAAATCGTACTGTACAAACCTCTTTTCATACATATAAAAGATAGTTTTTCTTTAAATAGGAAGGCTTTGGAATTCATTTTTATTCACTTTAATAGCCTTTTCCAAACCTTCAATTCTTAGCAATGGCCAGTTCTAGCAAGAGGGGTAGACTCATTAAGGGTTCATCTTCTAGGGGTGGAGATGATAACTTTCTATGCAATGCTAGCGAGGAATCCTTTTTTAGGTTTGGTTATGCAAAAATTATACCCTAGAATCTTACTTCAAGAGGATACTCAATTTTAAGTGATGCCTCTTTTTGCTACTACTCAATTTGCATTTATCCTGACTTTGATTCATGCATATAACAAAGAAACATTTTACTACTTTCTTGCAAACATGTCATTTAGTGAGGATACAAGTAGGATCAGATCTTTTATTTTTAAGAAGAGGGTAGAAATAACTAAGGAAGATTTGAGAACCTTTTAAACTTAAGGATCAAGGAGTTAGAGCCCACACTTTGACTTCTACATTCGATTTTGACTAGACTGAAATAAATAAAGTTATTAGAGGGATTGAACAACTATGTCATTTGCATAGGGTCTCTACTTTGAACCAAAATACAAGGATCATTTAGCATGTCCTTAGAACCTTCATAATTCCTAAAGCTGGTGACCATATTAATATTACTCTTCTTTTGTCCACTATCACTTATCTTATCATGACTAGACAACCAATTGATGAAGCCCAACTTATTATTGACTATATTAATAGCCTTTTTAAATTGGACATGTTTCATATAAGAGGAAAAAAATATTGCCTTAGGACACCTAATGACATATATCCTTGAGAAGAAGTACAATTTTATTCATCCTGATCCTCACACTACAAGAAAAACGCCAAACACCGGCGGTTTTTTCCGGCGGTTAGGAAGGCAAAACCGGCGGTTTATCGGCGATTTTTATACCGCCGGAATAATTGGCGTAGGAAACTTTTACCGGCAGTTTAGTTAGGCGGCAATTTTTCGGCGGCTGCCGGTGACTACTGATTTGTAACTGCCGATTCTCCGGTCGTTAAGCTGCCGGTTATATTACTGACGGCTAACCGGTGGTCACCGTACCGACGGTATGCCTACGGTTAAAGAGGCCGTTGTGTGTTCGCTTAACCGCCGGAAAGCGTCGGTACATCGCCGGTTATTTTACCGACGGCGCTCGGCGGTCAAGGCCGACGGTAATACCGTCGGCATACCCCGCCGGTTTTTCACCGAA
>NW_021319891.1:316625-320486 GCF_001605985.2 Dendrobium catenatum | reverse complement strand
TACCATTATAACTTATCAGCGGCGGCGCAGCCGCCGTTAAACCGCCAGTTTATTTTGACGTTCGGCGGTTTGTCGGCGGTTTTTAGACCGTCGCTAGTACCGGCGGCTTTACAGAACAAACCCACTAGTTAGGCCGCCGGTAATCGGCATTTTTCCTGTAGTGTCAACTTGAAATGCCTATCTACTTCATTGATGATTCATTTCGAGCACTTTTTGGGAGAGATAATACAAGTGAGGATTTTGAGGGAGAAGGGGGAGAACCTGCACTTGTGCCTGCTCATGGACCTAACTTTCACGAGAAGGTCCAGTGCTTTGAAAGACTAGAGAGTCATTTTGATCAGCACTTTGATCAAATTTAGACTCATCTAAATCAGCAAGATGCATAATACCAGCAGGACATGAGTTGGATTTATGGTCAGCTTGACTCGGTGAACACCAACATGGCTATGATGAATAACTATTTTATTATCTTCAACTAGCCACCTCCTCCAGACCAGTGTCCTTGTGTGTTATCTTTGACAGTCTTTAGATATGTGATGTGATGATTTCTATACTTTATAAACTTGAGTTTATTTAGTGTTTCTCGTACTTATCTTATTTTAGTATTGATATCATTTGTGCTTCATTGTATCATTTTTTTAAATTGATATCAATAAAAAAATGTCTAATTTGTTTAGTTGATTTTGTTCTCTGTTTAAAATGTTTGTTTGCATATATGATGCTCCCAACTTAATTGATCTAAAAAGTGTTATAATATGAACTGCAATACAAAATTAAATTTTATTCTGAAATCTAATTTTTCAAACATATAAGTTAATTTATAATTCGATCAAGTTAAGGCTATCAATCTCATGTTTATTTTAGGCATGCATAATTTCAATATTATTATTACAATTTTGATGTCTTATTATTTTTTATTTCTCTTTTCAATATAAATATCTTTGTACTTAGAAAAATTTGAGTTATTAGATTATTGATTTTGGAAAGATCAATTAAAAAATAGAAAATTGTATAAATATACAAAAATTGAAAGAATACACAATGATTCACAAATTGAAAAGGGGCACAAAATTAGCCCAAATACAAAAAAATGCACAAAGCTTGCCACAAACATTTGAAAAGATACGTAATATCGCCTAACAAATATATTGATAAATGTTCTTTCTTCTATCTTTTAATCTTCAAATTCAAATCAATCTAATGTTCAATTATATTTTGTATTGAAAATTGACTTTAATTAATATTCATTTCGTAACTTTTGCAATAATTCTTCTTATCTAATTGTCTAGATTGTTCCATGACCTTGATATATTTATCTTGTCTTTATATTTTAATTTAAATGTTATGAATATTTATTTTTCTCTAATGAATATTAATCTTGTCATTGCAATTATAATTCAATCTCTTTCAAGATCATTTATCAAATGTTTCTCATATGAATTCTTTCATTTCTTGTGTTTTTCTTCTTCCTTCTTTTTGTTGTTGTAAAAAAGGAGGAAAAATATTATTTGTTTGTTTGTATTTGATTTTTTAGTTTTTATTAGAATTATTTTAATTTTTCTATTTTTCTGTTTGAAGTATTTTTGTGACTGTTTGGAGTGTTTTGTGGTTTTTATAAAAAAATAAAATAAAAAAATTGATTTCTTCTTAATAGAAATTCCATTATATTCACATGCTTATTCATTTAGGGGGAGTTCAAAAAAAAATTTAGGATTTTCAATTTTATTCAAACAATAATTATTTTATCATCATCAAAAAGGGGAAGATTGTTGAGATAGTTACTTCTTTGTTTTGCATGTTCGATATTCTTGCAACTTGTATATTTTTTATGATTCCAAATATTATTGCTTTAATTATTATTTTTCCTAATATATTTTGAAAGAATTATTTTGTTTTTGTGTGTCCTAACAGTTCAGGAAAATCAAACTCTGGATTGTTGAAGACTTCAAATCAAGATCATTTAAGAGTTTATTATAGTTGAAGTCTGTATTTTTTAATTTATTGAGTCACAGAGAGTGTGATTGTAATTGAGTAACTGAGCACACACATACCGGGGGAGAGTTTAAAATTCTTATTTTTTAAACTGATCATACTATATGATATCACTTCATACGGAATGATATGATCAGTTATTTTCCCCAACGAGCAGTTGAACAAATAGAAATGAAAATATTTTTTCTAAGTATGGTTAATACGGGACGATTTCAATTTTCATACAGAAACGAACACCTCTATTTTGTTTTCGGATGAAGATTGTACGGGACGATCCCAATTTTTGTATAGGGACGAATGGATCTATTTTGTTCTCGGACAAAGATTGTACGGGACGGTCAAAATTTTTCTACAGGGATGAACGCCTCTATTTTTGAGGGGTTTGTGACTTTCGGCGATCAAGTCATTAATAAGAGTACACGTTTTAGATATCTTGGATCTTTTGTTCAGAGTGATGGTGAAATAGATGGGGATATTATCAGCAGAATTCAAGTTGGATGGTTGAAGTGGAGGAATGCATCGGGCTTGTTATGTGATAGAAATGTATCCCTCAAACTTAAGGGAAAATTCTATAAGATGGTAGTGAGGCCTGCAATGCTTTATGGTGCTGAATGTTGGCCTTTAAAAGAGAAGCATAATACTAAGTTAAGTGTGGCAGAGATGAGGATGCTCAGGTGGATGAGTGGCTTTACCCTTAGAGATAGGATACGAAATGAGCATATACGTGAAAAGGTTGGAGTAGCTCCAGTAGAAGATAAGATTAGAGAAAGTCGCCTTAGATGGTTTGGTCACATAAAACGGCGGCCTTGCGATGACTCGGTTAGGAGAGTAGAGGTATTAGATTTGACTTTTGTTAAGAAAGGTAGGGGTAGACCTAAAAAGACCTGGTTAGAAAATATTAGGAATGACCTTTCTTTATTAGATTTAAACGAGAATTTGACTTTTAATAGGACACAATGGAGAAAAAGGATTCATGTAGCCGACCCCACGTAGTGGGATAAAGGCTTGATGTTGTTGTTGTTTGTTGTTGATGAACGCCTCTATTTTGTTCTCGCATGAAGAATTTTTTCTAAGTCTGGATCGTACGAGATGATCTCCATTTTGTATTAGGATGAATGTCTCGGGTCTGTTCTCGCTCATTTCATCTTGACATTTCATATAGATGAAATTAAGATTTTCTAACTGTTCATCTCGGATGAACTTTGTTCATACCGGACGATGATTATGTATGAAATAATTTTGTATCGATTCATAACTGGTTAATATGCAAGAGTATTTGAACTGTTCATACGTACGAACATACAATCGTACAGTACAATCATAGATTCTCAAAATTAAAAAAATTAGTTTTCTTGATGGTTTTTCGTATCTTTTGTATAAAAGGTTCATTAAAGACTAACGTTAAAAATCTTTTTCTTCATGAATTTTGAAGGGAAATTGAAGGAGAGAGTGTTTGAGAGAGAATTCTTCCTAGTGGAGTGTAAAGGGTTCACAAGTTTATTCAAAGGTAAGGATATCTGCATGTGATTTGTGTTTTTCACTATTCTTCTTATCTTTTTAGATTGCTCGTGAGAAGATCTTTGAAGAATATTCGGTTCTCTGTCGACACTTGGAGAGTGTGAATAGCCGAAGGTACTCTTCCTACACTTAGAGAGCGTGAAAGGATGACGATTCTCTACCGACACTTGAAAGGTGTGAAAGGACAACTATTCTCTACCGACACTTAGAGAGTGTGAATAGTCGAAGGTACTCTACCTACACTTAGAGGGTGTGAAAGGATGAAAGTTCTCTGCCTACACTTGGAGGGTGTGAAAGGATGACGGTTCTCTGCCACACCGAGAATTGGTGGAATAGAGTTTTATAAAAGCT
>NW_021319891.1:305054-313303 GCF_001605985.2 Dendrobium catenatum | reverse complement strand
TATATTTTTTTGTTGAAAGAATTGATCAGTAGTATCAAATGAAAAGTGTTTATCCAATGACTAAATCTGTAAGAAATACAAGGAAAATGCTAAAATCTAGAAAGTTTAGAACATTGAATTTATTCAACCCTAGCTCATGCTCCTTTATAGGTTAAAAGTCCTATTGAAAAAAATCTAACTTAAAAAATAAATTAGATTGGAAATATGATATTTTTAAACTTCTTTTCAAAAATATATCTAAGAGAATAACATTGCAAAGCGATGAACCATAAATCATAATATTTGAAATCAGATGTAGATGATTCAATTGGCACATGTATTTGTCTAAGATTTAATGAATTGAAAGGAAGGAAAGCTAACTAATTGTTGGTTCATTTTTTGCATCCTTTATCATAGTTTGATGCACTTTGTGCATCTTTTGATTTTTTGTACACCTTATTTTTCTTTCAATTTTTTGCAATCATTACACATCTTTTCAATTTTTGGACTTACACTGTGCCTCTTTTTTTACTTTTGTAACCTTTCTTCCTTTTTTGGTCTTTAAAAGACTCTCAGTTATGAAATTATCTTCTAAATATAAGAGGACTCACTCTCTTATAGAAGGAAGAGTAAAACATAAACCAAACCCTGATCCATTTGATATAGTCAAATAACTTGGTTTAAAAAGTTGGATATAAATTCATTGATTTGCAAAAAATATTCAAATGAGATAGATAATTATATGAAAATGAAATAGATGTCTATTTCTTGGTTCAATTTTTAATTTGAAATATATTTTGATTCAAAAAGAAATTACACACCTAAAGGAGTTAGAGGAAGAGAGATAATCTCCAAACTCTTCCCTTAACTGTTTTTAGAGGACTTAAATACTTCTTACAAAAATAGGTAAGTTTTTCATTTAAGAAAAATGCAACTTCTGAAGTGAGGAGTAATAAGATTCTTTATTTTCTTAAGAAATAAACAACACATGAAAAAAAATCATAAAATACTAAAAAACAAACAGATAAAATAAAACATAAAACATAAAACAAATAAAATGAGAAAACAAAAATCATATTTCAAAGCATTCAATTTCAAGCATGAATATCTATAACACCTAATATTGTTCTTAAGGTACTAAAGGTTTCAATAGCCAGTGGTTTCATAAGGATATCTGCAAGCTAATTTTCAATTGCTATATGATGTAGCTATGTATCCTATGATGATATGGTCCCTAATGAAATGGCGCCTTATGTCTATGGTTTGGTCCTACGGTGTTGGATTGGATTCTTTGAAATATATATGACACTACTTTCATCACATAAGATTGAAATGGTGCCTACAGGTAGTCCTAAATCAAAGATTTATTATTTTAACCAAATGACATGTGCCACATAACTTTTTAAGGCTATGTATTAAACTTTTATAGTGGACAGGGCTACTGAGTTCTACTTTATGTTGGACCAGGAAACTAAGGATTGAATTATGAACTGGTAGGTTCCATAAGTATTTTTTTCAATCAACCCTACACCTAGCAAAGTCTAAATCAAAGTATCCTATGATTTTAAAGGAAGTGTTATGCCTAAGATACCATATTCTCAAGTTTTGGGCAACTAAGAGATATCTAAGGATTATCTTAACAACAGTCAAGTGGGACTCTTTTGGATCAGCCTAAAATCTAGCATTGAGATAAACACTAAATATAATTTCAGGTCTACTAGTAGTCAAGTAAAGAAGTTATCCAATTATTTCTCTATTTTTTTCTGATCAAGTGATTTTTTATCTGAGTCCTTGTTTAACTAAACAGTAAAACTCATGGGAGTGTTTATTATCTTAGCCTTATGTTGACCTCATTTTTGTATGAGGTCACCTTTAATTCCTCCCTGAGCTCTAGATCCTAGGATCTTCCTAGTTCCTAGCCCTTAGGCCCAATCCAGATCTTAATTCAATTCAAACCCAGAACCCTTAGGCTAAAGACTTAAGTCCTAAAGCCCTTTTTAGGTGATTTTTTTATCACCTTGAAACCCAGTCAATTGGCATCTGATTCAGGGTCTATCAATTTCATATTGATATGACATATCTCTAGTGTCAACCATCCAAATCTGAGCTCATTTGGAGGACTCTAACTCCATAAACTCAACCCAATTCCAAAGGTTGCAAAACCTTCAAATATTTACAATCCATGCCATTGGGCCTTTCACCTAGTGGAATTTGACCTTGCAGCCCCCTCCAAACCTTTTGACCACTCCTAGAACTTGATTTTGACTTATTGAACAATAGTCTATATCTTTCCAGATTCAATTTGACCCAGAATCGACTCAAACCCAAAATGACCAAAATGCCCTTAAAGGAGATTTTTGAGCTTTTGGCCTAAACTTAATTTAATTTGACTATCAATCCTTGAAGTCTTCCTCAAATGTTTTCAAATAATGTTTGAGACCTTTTGAATCTAATTCCAACCATGGCTCAACTTGGTTGACCAACTCAACCCATTTTGACCTTAAGTCCCCTCAAGGGTCAAAATGATCATTTTGACCTAGATGGCCCTTCCACACTTTGATGCCTCATTCATTAGACTCATAAGACCAAATTGATTTCAAGGGACCCAACTCCTAGCCCTAGGTCAACTTGGTTAACCAACTCAACCAAGTTGACCAAATGACTCATATACCTCCTTCCACCTAAACTATTTGGCCAAGACCATTTCAATCCCATTTGAACCCAAGGGGTGGCTCCTTGGACTCACAAGAGACTTTTCTTGGAGACCCAAGTCTTGGGCTCACTTGAGTTAGCCTTTTGGCTTGACCCAAGTGCCCAAAGAGGGGCCCCCTTTGAGCCATTTCTCAACCTTAATCAAATTGAACCCAAACCATGGTGTCATTGGATCTCCCATGACCCACTACACCTCCCTTAATCAGCCCAGCCATTAAGCCCCCTTGGGTCAAGAGTTAGGCTAACCCAAAGTGGAAAAAACCAATTGGGATTGAGCCAACTTCTGTCCTAAGCTCAATTGAACCTGACCAACACCTCCATTAGGTGGCCCTAGGTCCAACACACCTCCTCCAGCCAGCCCATGCCTTGGGTTGCCTAGGGTTGACTTAGTGTCATCTTATCGAGCATTTTATCTCCATCGCTGCATCATATCACCCCGTCATGTCTGCTACTGTTGTCATCCATCTCGCCCGTGCTGTTACCGTTCGTCTCGCCTGCTCTACCACTATCGTCGTCTGTCCCACACGCTCTACCGCTACCACTGCTATCCCACCTAAGGCCTTGTGTTGGCTTCTATACGCTGTAGCATGGTTGAGAGTTGAGATGATGAGACCCAGTCGAAGGACATGCTCCATAGCCTCTTTTGTCGCATAATTTCTAGCCCTCAAGGGTTGGGTCAGGTCAACATGGTAACTCATACGGGACGAGTCCGAGCAGACAAACTTAACTTGTTTACAAAACTGAGTCGGGTTAGTATTAACTCATTTATGGTCAGTTCAAGTCGGGTTCGACTCAAACCTGACCTGTTGACCAAAATTGACATCACTAGATTTTGGTGACTCCAATTCATTTTCTACTTCGTGCCTAGTTTAAGAAATTAGCTTGACTGAGATGGGTTACATTTCACCTATCTTAATTTTCAAGAATGTAAGAATTTAGAGATTTTTGTGGTTTAATTTATTATTTTATAGAGAAAAAATGAGTACAATTTTTCACTCATAAAACTTTTATTGTGTAATTTTCTTTATTTTATAGATATAACCGTTTTTGACATTTAGACACTTTTCTATAAAATTTTCAATGGGTGGACTAAAAAATATGGGATTTTTTGGCAAATTAGGAAATAATTATGATTTGAAAAAAATAAGGTTATTGAACAATTAAAGCTTCAAAATTATATTCCAAATAATCTTTGGAAATTTTGAAATATTCCAAACCTATGAATATATACTTAGCAATTGAATTTATTGCCTACTGATAAAGCCTTTTGTGAAATTTTTAATTTTTTTATTTATATTTTTTTTATAATGTAATGAATTATATGCTTATTTTTTTTTTAAATGTGTGATTCTGAGAAGATATGAGAGATGGAGGGAAGGTTCTATTCTAGAAGTTTTGTTCTGGTTCTAAATTCACAAGTTATGTTCTGATGTTATATCCACATGGAGTCATAAAATTCTAAAATTCTAAATATATGATATATGTTAATCATTGTGAGTCATAAGGGCCTATTTTTAATGGGAGGTATATGGGCTTGA
Organism: Dendrobium catenatum; assembly: GCF_001605985.2. NCBI lineage: Eukaryota > Viridiplantae > Streptophyta > Magnoliopsida > Asparagales > Orchidaceae > Dendrobium > Dendrobium catenatum. Next base: position 309,074 of record NW_021319891.1, on the reverse strand, counting down.
GAACAATATCTTATTTTGTATTATGATATATGAAGTTATTATATATTTAGTTTTCATACACAATATATTGTATTTCATTTACATTCTTCTATGTTTGTATTATCTACAATTAATGTTATTCCTAGAATCATAAATATCTGATAACTTCTTTTACATTCAATTAAATGTTTAATAAGTAAAACATTTAGAAATCCATATTAGTGGGTGTAACCAATCAACCTTTATTGGATCACACCTACTCTACTCTTTGTTTCAGGTTAAGGGAAAGAGAAGAGCCATTTGAGTAGCTGATTATTCAGATTCTAATATGTATGAGTCTGTAGAGATTTTTTTTTTTAGACAGTCATGAATAATTTTTTTATTTATCATGTTCAGTTATGTAGTCATGTACTATAGTGCAAATGTTGTATATTCATTTTTATGATAAAAGAAATCAAATTAATGGATGATTTTATTTTTTATTTACTAAAAGTTGATTAAAAGTTTGGTCATATGTATTAATGAAATTAAAAGAGTTTCCTCGAAACTTAGATCTTAGGCTGCATATCTTAATTTAATATAGTAGAACCTATATGTTTGTGGGTCATATTAGGTTGGATTGTGTAAAGTCCCTTTTTTATATTAGAGCTATGGTTTTAGGGAATTGATTGTAAAATAGAGCAGTAGAAAATTATTTGTAGTCATGTGAGATAATTTTGGGTAGTATATGGGCTTTTATTTATGCTTGTTTTCATGTGCATGTTTACTCTGTTGTATGTTCTATATACTTGTCTAATGGATTCATAAGACTTAGATATGATTAATGGTAGAGTTCAAATAAGGTAGCACTAATAAGAGTACCACTCCTGCTATTAGCTCTAATTTTATTTCTTAATTTGCTAGTCTATTAGCCCAGTTAATGGGTGAAGCATAGATCAAGATATCTTCTATTAGATTTGTTGATGTTGATAGACACATAAATGTTATTGAGATTGAAGAATCCAAAGTTTGAGAGTACTGTTGAGCCAAGAGAGATAAAGAATTTGGGATATTATAGAATACTTTTTATGGGGTGTAATGTTCTCCTACGAGGAAGATATCTCTGGTTGTGTTTTTATAAGATAAGGAGGCTAAGCGATGGTGGATGGGACACTAGAGGGGGATAATTTTTAGGGGAGGCTAAACTCCCTGATCAGTTTAGATGAATTTATAGATATTTTTTAGCATAGTTTTTACCTCCATCTGTACGTTAACAGATGTATAAAACATTCCTATAATTAGACCAAGGGAGTAGATTAGTGATGCAGTATAAGACTAAATTCACTCCTTTGCAATGTATGCTTTATAAAAGATTAACACTCCTCAAAAGGTGCTATAGGTTTTTGAGAGGACTTCAAAATAGATTAGACAGTCATTAGTTCTATTCTATTCTAACTTTTCTGAGTTAATATAGAGGGCTCATCTTATAGAGAATGATCTCATGGCTACAAAGAAGTGGTGGGCTGCTAGTATAAAGAGATTTAGAGGCAAAGCTTCTACTAACAAGTTTTAATGAAAGAGGAGTAGGTTTGGACCTAGTGATTATAGGAGAGGTGGTTAATTTATAGTAGTTTTTAGCTGCAGTGGTATGGCTAGTTCTAGTAGTTTTATTCATGGGGCACTTATGTGCCAGAGTTGTGGTAGGAGACACTTTAATTAGTGCTACATAATGATAGGATAGTGTTTTTGATATGTTCAAACTTGATATAAGATAACTGAGTGTCCACAGGTAGGACCTGCCATGCAATTTTAGAGTTATGTTTGATCTATAATGAGGTTGAGGATAGTTCCAGCTCATGTGTTTACTGAGGGATCATTTGGTAGGGATATATGTTCTAGTTCATAGCAAGGAGACCATCCAGGAGTGATCATATATAGAGAACCTGGAAATTTTACTACTCCAATTCTAATTTAGACAAGTGTCCACATTTTTACTTAGTGCGAGACCAGAGATGCTTCAGATGTAGTTACAAGTACGGCTTATATTTTTAATCTACCATGTCACATTTTGTTTAATTTTGAAGCCATTCAATGATTTATTTTTGACAGATATTTTGAATCATTATACTTTCCTTCTATACTACTACAAATTTCTTGTTTGATGCTTGGCAAATTAGTTAAGGAATGGTAGCCAGTAGAATATATTTTTTGATATTGAAATATCTGATAGGAAATGGATATCTAGTTTGATAATATACCCATTTTGAGTTCAATATTATTTTTGCTATAAATTGGATGAGTAAATATAAAGCACAAATAATGTGTTTAAAGAAAAGACTTATCTTATTTTTGGTTAGTGATATTTATTTATTCTAGGGAGTTAGAGGAATTTTGTTTTATTTTACTTCCACTATTAAAATGGATAGGCTATGGAGAAAAGAGTGGATTATATTTTTAGCATTGGGATAGGAGTACGGAATTTGGATCAATTGCAATATGGGATCTTGACCTCATAGTTTTGAAGATAAGAAATATTATTAGATTTTATTTTATTTCTCCTCTTACTATTATTGCATATTTCGTTTTTGTGCACTAACAATTCAGACACATCGTACACCATACAATAAAGGAACAATATTGAAGACTGGATAGAATAGGTTTGATGTTTGCAAGAGTATGTATTTTTATTTAGCTATATTTATATAACTTAAGTCAAATGTCGTGTAAAAGGTATATGCTATCTTAATAATTATGCACACATGGGGGTGAAAGTTTAAAGTTCATATTTTCTAAAGATCATACTTTACGATCCAGATCGTACTAAATGATCCATTGATTAAAAATTTAAACTAATCATATTGTATGAACTCGATCATACATGATGATTAGTTTAAATCTAAGCTCCCAGCCACCTATCAGATTTAGGCAAAAAATTTGAATTTTAATTTTGAACTAATCATATTGTACGAACACATTCGTATTATATGATACTTTAAATCTTGCCTAAATTAATCTCTATAATTAGTAAATCAAAGCAAGGTTTACTAATGAGTTTGATCGTATGGTACATTCATGATTATACTGGATGATCATTATCATACTAAATAATTAACAAAGGTGATTTTTAATCATTCTTGGGATGATCCTCGATGAACCTTGATTAGATTGAACTATTTTTTTAGTATGATATCAATTATATTGGATGATTAATAGAGATCATTTTTTATCGTCCCAGAAATCATCTAGGATGAACTAGTAAAATGAAATAATTATAATGTACAATCCATAATTTATATTGCATGATTTATTTAAGTTTCTTGAACTAATCATATTGGGATTTGTTCATCATACAAAATAAATAGGGATTTTTGTACTAATCATACTATACGATTTACTGATCATATTATGCGAACATAGTTAGTTGAATTAAAAAATAAGAGGTTTTTGGAGCCTTTTATTTAAACATCTCTTAATTTATTTAAGATACTCTTTTGGCTACTAAAAAAATTATTAGAGAGTTTTTTTAGGGGTTGTGTCTTCTTGAGAGATCTTGGAGTTTATAGAGAAAGGGGGAAGTTTTGTATGAGGGAAAAGTAGTGTGAGTGGGGATTTCATGCAATTACTCCAAGAAAGCTTATACCTAAGTTTCATAATGTGTTTTTGTTAATATTGAGAGAATCTCCAAGGAGAAAGCCTTCAAGGCTAATGAGTGTTGGTACTCCACCACACTAAGAGGGTGAAAGGGATTCAATTTCTTTGCCTTATCAGGAAGGTAAAATGGATTTTGGTACTCTGCCGCATCAGTTTGGTGGAAAAGATTTTTAAGGGTGTCTCTATCTTGCTGTTGGGGGGAGGGGGAGGAGAGTCACTAAAGGTTTTCTGCAATACCCAGGGAGGAGGACTTCCGGGAGTGGACGTAGGTCAAGTTTTTATCGAACCACTGTAAAATTTATGGTGCGCTCGTTCCATTTTTCTTCTTGTATTTTACTCTTCAGAGTTTAATTTCCTTCATGTTATATTAATACAAAACTGTTGAGTCTAGTAATTAGGTTGTTAAGCCTA
>NW_021319891.1:301671-304954 GCF_001605985.2 Dendrobium catenatum | reverse complement strand
GGTTTGAGTTTGTAATAACAACCCATTTGTAAAACTGGGTCAAGTTCGAGATAACCCAGAAACCCAAAACCAAGCCGGATTGACCCATTTTCATCATCCCGCATGAGACCTATCTCGTCAGTCCTCAGCAACTCTGGCCACTTAGTGTCATCTCATTGGGCATTTTATCTCCATCGATGCATCATATCACCCCGTCACGTATGCTACCGCTGTCATCTATCTCGCCCGTGCTATCACCGTCCGTCCCGCCTGCTCTACTGCTATCGCTGTCTATCCCACACGTTCTACCGCTCCCACATAAGGCCTTGTGCTGGCTCCTATAGGCTGTAGTGTGGTTGAGAGTTGAGATGACGAGACCCAGTCGGAGGACATGCTCCACATCCTCTATTGTAGCATAATTTCCAACCCTCATGGGTTGGGTAAGGTCAACACGGTAACCCATACGGGATGAGTCCGAGCTGACAAACTTAACTTGTTTGCAAAATTGAGCCGGGTTAGTGTTAAGCCATTTATGTTTTGTTCAAGTCGGGTTCAACCCAAACCTGACCCGTTGACCAAAATTGACATCACTAGATTTTGGTGACTCCAATTCATTTTCTACTTCGTTCCTAGTTTAAGAAATTATCTTGACTGAGATAGGTTACATTTCACCTATCTTAGTTTTCAAGAATGTAAGAATTTTGAGATTTTTGTGGTTTAATTTACTATTTTATAGAGAAAAAATGAGTACAATTTTTTACTCAAAAAATTTTATTGTGTAATTTTCTTTATTTTATAGATATATCTGTTTTTGACATTTAGACACTTTTCTATAAAATTTTCAATGGGTGGACTAAAAAATATGTGATTTTTTGGCAAATTAGGAAATAATTATGATTAAAAAAAAATAAGGTTATTGAACAATTAAAGCTTCAAAATTATTTTCTAAATAATCTTTGGTAATTTTGAAATATTCCAAACCTATGAAATTATACTTAACAGTTGAATTTATTGCCTACTGATAAGCCTTTTGTAATGGAGTATATGATTATTTTTTTGAAATGGAGAAGATATGAGAGATGGAGGGAAGGTTCTATTCTAGAAGTTTTGTTCTGGTGCTAAATTCACAAGTTATGTTCTAATGTTATATACACATGGAGTCATAAAATTCTAAAATTCTAAATATATGATATATGTTAATCATTGTGAATTATAAGGGCCTATTTTTGATGGGAGGTATAAGTGCTTGAGAACAATATATTATTTTGTATTATGATATATGAAGTTATTATGTATGTAGTTTTCATACACAATATATTGTATTTCATTTACATTCTTCTATGTTTGTATTATCTACAATTAGCGTTATTCCTAGCATCATATATGATAACTGCTTTTACATTCAATTAAATGCTTAATAAGTAAAACATTTAGAAATCCATATTAGTGGGTGTTACCAATCAAGCTTTATTGGATCACACCTACTCTACTCTTTATTTCAGGTTAAGGGAAGGAGAAAGAGCCATTTGAGTAGCTGAGTATTCAGATTCTGATATGTATGAGTCTATAGAGATTTTTTTTTTTACATAGTCATGGATATTTTTTGTTTATTTATCATGTTCAGTTATGTAGTCATGTACTATAGTGCAAATGTTGTATATTCATTTTTATGATAAATGAAAACAAATTAATGGATGATTTTATTGTTTATTAACTAAAAGTTGATTAAAAGTTCGGTCATATGTATTAAAGAAATTAAAAGAGTTTCCTCGAAACTTAGATCTTAGGCTGCTTATATTAATTTAATATGGTAGAACCTATATGTTTGTGGGTCATATTAGGTTGGATTGTGTAAACTCCCTTTTTTATATTAGAGCTATGGTTTTAGGGAATTGATTGTAAAATAGAGCAGTAGAAAATTATTTGTAGTCATGTGAGATAATTTTGGGTAGTATATGGGCTTTTTATTATGCTTGTTTTCATGTGCATGTTTACTCTGTTCTATGTTCTGTATAATTATCAATGGATTCATAAGACTTAGATATGACTAATGGTAGAGTTCAAATAAGGTAGCACTAATAAGAGTACCACTCATGTTATTAGCTCTAATTTTATTTCTCAATTTGCTAGTCTGTTAGCCCAGTTAATGGGTGAAGCACAGAGCAAGATCTCTTCTATTAGATTTGTTGATGTTGATAGACACATAAATGCTATTGAGATTGAAGAATCCAAAGTTTGAGAGTACTGTTGAGCCAAGAGAAATAAAGAATTAGGGATATTATAGAAGACTTTTTATGGGATGTAATGTTCTCCTATGAGGAAGGTATCTCTGGTTGTGTTTTTATAAGATAAGGAGGCTAAGCGATGGTGGATGGGACAATAGAGGGGAATAATTTTTAGGGGAGGCTAAACTCTATGATCAGTTTGGATGAATTTATAGATATTTTTTAGCATAGTTTGTAACTCCATTTGTACAGTAACAGATGTATAAAACATTTCTATAATTAATCCAAGGGAGTATGTTAGTTATGTAGTATAAGAATAAATTTTCTCCTTTGCAAGGTATGCTTTATAAATGATTAACACTCCTCGAAAGGTGCTATAGGTTTTTTAGAGGACTTCAAAATAGATTAGACAGTCATTAGTTCTATTCTATTCTAACTTTTCTGAGTTAATAGAGAGGGCCCATCTTATAGAGAATGATCTCATGGTTACTAGGAAGTGGTGGGCTGCTAGTAGAAAGAGATTTAGAGGTAAGGCTTCTACTAACAAGTTTTCATGAAAGAGGAGTAGGTTTGGACCTAGTGATTATAGGAGAGGTGGTTAATTTATAGTAGTTTTTAGTTGCAGTAGTATGGCTAGTTCTAGTAGTTTTATTCATGGGGCACTTGTGTGCCAGAGTTGTGGTAAGAGACACTTTAATTAGTGCTACATAATGATAGGATAGTGTTTTTGATATGGTCAAACTTGACATAAGATAACTGAGTGTCCACAGGTAGGACCGGCCATGCAATTTTAGAGTTATGTTAGATCTATAATGAGGTGGAGGATAGTTCCAGATCATGTGTTTACTGAGGGATCATCTGGTAGGGATATATGTTCTAGTTCATAGCAAGGAGACCATCTAGAAGTAATCATATATAGAGAACCTAGAAATTTTACTACTCAAATTCTAATTTAGACAAGTGTCCACATTTTTACTTAGTGCGAGACTTTTGATTTTTTGTATAAAAGATCATATTGATCATATTGATTAAATTCAATTTATCCAATGGTTCCTGCCATATGGATCATACAGTACGAA
>NW_021319891.1:222216-295192 GCF_001605985.2 Dendrobium catenatum | reverse complement strand
CAACTTTAGAAATAATGAATTTTATAAAACTCATTCTATCTTTTTGATATCTTGAAGAATATTATATTCGTCTTTTAAGATGATATAATATTTTTCATGCCATATCTAAATAAAAGAATGAATAAACCTTTTTAAAAAAAAAAACGTATTTCTATTTTTAAACATATTCTATAGAATTTCATGTTCATCTTTTAAGATGATATGTTATTCTTTGAATTATGTTTGATTATATAAATAATTAATTTTCAAAACCCTATTTTGATATTGAATCCATTTTAGAATATTGTGTCGGCCTCTCGAGACCGTACTTTATTCTCAATGCAGTATTCGATTACAAAATAGAAGAAATCAAAATCTGCGTGGTGACATAAATTTTCCCACCATTTATCTTGGAACTTTATCATATACTTTCTCTAAATCAATAAATATCATATGTAGATTCTCCTTATTCTCTCTATATTTCTCTATCAAACATATCAATAAATGTATGACTTCTATAGTATACCTACCTGACATAAATCAAAATTAATTTTGAGAAACATTAGTATCACGTCATAATCTACGCTCCATAGCTCGCTCCCATAGTTTTAAATTATGACACATTAACTTAATTCCTCTATAATTCACACACTCCTATGCATCACCTTTATTCTTAAATATTTAAATTAACACACTCATTCTCCACTTATCTGACACTTTTTTTGTATTCAAAACAATATTAAAAAGTTTAGTAAGCGAAAAATACCTTAATCTCTTAAGCATTTCCATATCTTTATTAGAATATCATCATGTCCAACAGCTTTTTCACACGTCATTTTCTTTAAAGCCTCTCTAACTTTAGTTTTATTAATACACCGATAAAAATAAACATTTTTATTTTTATTTACGGTGCTAAAGTCACTAAATTTAATTGTATTTTCACATTCTTTACTATAAAGTTTAGGAAAATATCTCATCCACCTTTATTGAATATCATCTTCTAATAAAAGTACTTTTTAATCTTCATACTTAATACACTTCACATGAACTAATTCCTTACTACTCCTATCCAATCACATCTTTTGCAATATTCTTAATATTGCTAGCCATTTTTTTTTCACATAATATTAGCATCCTCATGCATAAACAAAATTTTAAGATCTAAAATCTTATTCTCAAAAATATTTTTATTGATATTCTTTAAATGCCCTATCTAATCCTAAAAAATCATTTCACTTTATTTTTTATTTTCAACCCCTTTATCTTGAAGTTTAAACTAATAATCGAATGTTGGGTATATAAATTTTACTCGGAATAACTTTATAATTTTTGCAATCTAAATGATCTAATTTTCTTATAAGAATATAATCAATCTGTGTTTTACTATATTCATTTTATAAGTGATAATTTGCTTATCTCTTTTCTTAAATAAGGTATTGACTATTAAAAAATTATAAGCTAAAGAGAAAATTAATATGATCTTACTACATTCATTTGTCGTTCCAAACCTATGGCCACTATGAATGCTTTTAAAATCATATAGCTTTCTACCAATATGTTCATTTGAATATCCTCCAATAAAAACTCTTTCTTCTATAAGTATTTTTTGTATTAATTCTTCTAAGGCATTCCAATACATATCCACACCTACTCGTAGAACATAAACACTTATAACTTTAACAATCTTAGCATCAATAATAATATTTAATGTTATAATTTTATCTTCAATTCTGTTAATTGTTATAATATTATACTTCAAATTCTTATTTATAATCACGCCTATATCATTTTTAGTACGCCTCATACCCAAATACCATAGTTTATAATATAAACTATCAATCTCCTTAGCCTTCTCTCCAACCAATTTAGTTTTCTGAATACACATAATCTTCTTATGAAATATAGTATATATTAATTTCATTAATTTTCATGTAAGAGGGCATATATGACAAGTTCATATCATAATTTTAGTTTTATGGACTAACTTCTTTGCCCACATCAATCTTTGATATGAGAACCCTTGCCTATTTAACGCTACACCCGAGATCTGGTGTAGTAGCCCTTACACACTTGTCACTATATTCATGCTATACAACGTGTCTCTTTCAAGGGATGCCCTTGCATTAACATAATTTTTTAAAGGATTCGTGTCATCATTAATCAACAAGTTTTTTGATGGCTATCACCTCTAATCGCACCCCTCCAATTTTGCCATCCAGGATTTGGGACCTGGCAATGATAGTGTTAGTTTGTAGCTATGAACTATAGTATATAAATGTTGTATATATATTTTGATGATGAATGAACATATATTTTTGAATGAATATATTTTTTCTATTTATCAGAAGTTACATTATAAGCTTTATTATTTGCTTCAAATTTTAGATAGAAGAAATCTAAAAAGATAGAGTTCTTTAGTTCTTTTAGTTCTTGAACCTTCCTTCACATAGAAATTAGAGCTTTATCACTTCAAGTGCATGAAATTGGCTCATTTAGCTAGGATCATATCACTTTTGATGTTGATAAGTTCATTTCAGTGACAAATTCATTTCGACTGTACGTTGCTGAAGTCGAGTTTTGGATGGTCTTGAATTTCATTATGAAAGTTTTTAATTTAAATATTATGCACCAGACTTATGCTTGATTAAGTCGATTTTTGATGACATTTCAGAACTATACTAAATTGAACTTTAATTTAGTTAATTCGGTTTGATTCTAGATGAACCAAAATATAAATAATTTTAATGATAAGCAAAGCTATCCTTAACTTAAATAACATGTATTGATAAAAAAACTAAATAGTATTTGCTAAAATTTAAAGTTTTAATATGCAGAATAAATGATATTTATGTTAATGTTCAGTCACTTATTGTTTTACAGTTCATAAATTTATTAATTTAATATTTGAAGACATTTGTGTAATTTGTTTTTTAATTTGATCGGTTTTATAAAAATAAAATTCGAACTAATAACAAAAAATTAAATCAAACAAAATTTTGAATTTTCACCTACCCTCTTTGGTGATAGAAATTCTTGCCGCCTCATAGAAAAACCTTTAAATATTCCAAAAAAAAAAAAATACAAGGAAAAGACAGTGCAAAGCCAAGAAAGCTAGCTTACAAAAATTCTAGTGGGATGAGCTTAGAATAGTTACAAAAATGAGAAAATATGGTTTCATTCAGCAATTAATAGTGACATTTAATCAAATAAATCTGAATTATCAATAAAAAGGAAATTGAAACGACTTGTTTGAGACATATTGTTTATTGTTTTATAAAGTAAATTTTTAGTATAATTTTTCTTTTGTTCTTAAAAATTTCTTTAGAAAGTAGTAAGAAAGCTGTCTCAAACGAAGCTGGACAGTTTTTTTTTTAACTTCTAAAAGAAATAAAAAAAAATAAAAATAAAACGAAGATGGATAGCTTTCTTATTGCTGTCCAAAGCTATTTTTTAATACAATTTTTTTTTGTAAAAAAAATTATTTCAAAAATTAATAAAAAAACTGTCTAAAAAATATAAATTGTGTTGAGCCCATCAAAAAATTACAAGATCAAGGAGGTTGAAAATTCTATAAATCATGAGAAAAAGGAGTAACATAAGCAAAAAAAAATAAGGTAAGATGATAGAAAAAGGAGCTTTGGATTATCATCCATTCTTTGATAAAAAAAATCAAGTGGATAAATAATAATAACAAAAAAAATTAAAAATTTAGACTCCATAACGATGATAAATTTAGAAAAAGGAGCTTTGGATGATCTTTTTATTATTTTTTAAAGTAGTTTTATAGAACAAATTTTTTAATTTTGTTTACTAAAAAGCTATTTTAAGCAATAAAAAAGTCATCAAAAAAAAAAAAAAAAAAAACTTAAGTCTATGAGAACTCATTAAAAAGTGCAATTCATTTTTATTAATAGGGATTTTTATATTAGGTTGAGAACTCAAACCTATATCTAGTTATAGCCCGTAATCACAAAATCATGGAATCTTAATTAGCATATTCATCATCCCCAAAATCAAAACCTATAAACTTTTTTTACTAAAATCCTTAGTCATTTCAACTAAGAATTATTTACGATAATGACATTATGAGATATTCAATACACTGACCTTATTAATTGAATGTGCTCCTTTCATATGAGGAGATAATTAGTATTAGGTGTGTGTGCTCACCATCAAACCAATAAAAGAAAATTCTCAAAAATTTTAAATGTTATGTGTGAACTTAGCGGTACTTCAGTGATTTTACGTGTGCTAGAAGGCTGGGTACACAGTTAATTCCCAGTTAAAGTTGATTCAGAAAATAATACTTCTTCAGAAATATAAGAAAAATCAAGGTTTAAAAATCGGATCGGTCCGGTCGATCTGGGATCATAAGACCAGTTCGATCGGTACAACCTTAGAATCACTTCTGCATCAAATTGGACTGAACCGGCCTAATCAATGGTTCAACTTTTGAACTGATTTCTTTGAATCAGCTGATCCAATTGCCAAATTATATAATCAATTAAATAAATAAATTTATTACATTATAGATTAAATAATATTCATAATTAAACATCAAATTTAAAAATTTAATAGGTTTAAATTTAAATTTATAGGAACTATTATTTATGTATGATTTTTCATTCACAATTTTACATTATTATTTAATTTAAATAATATTGAAATAATTTTAATATTAATTATTAATTAATAATTAATTCAATTAAACTCCGATAAAACAATTAAACATTAAACCTCCTCTTTTTCCAAATCAATATTCCAACCGATTTTTACAACCTTAAAATAAAACACCTCGACGCACCAAAGTAATAAAGAGCACAAAAATTTGACAGGCCCACAATGAGAAGAAAAATTATCGAGTTATGTAGTTGGTGATAACAGTAAAGTGGCATATTGAACTTTATTAGTCTGCCTCATCCCTGCATGGACGGGGGCAGGAGGAATTTTCAGAGAGCAGCAGCAGCAAGCCAGCGCCTGACTGGGCTTTCAAGTCTCTACTTCTCTCACGCACCATGAGAGAGACAATGATAGGTCATTTTCATTGTTTTTTTTTTCATCTTCTTCTTCCTCCTCTCTCTTTGCCATTATTTCCTCTTGTCAAGATGGTGGGCCACCATGACTGATTAAAAAGCTAGTTTGAATCCATAGTTTTGGGCTCTGTGCGATAATGAGAGAGACCATGAATTTAAGCATTCTCTTTAGAGAGAGATATTTTTTCTTTTTCGATGATTCCACAGTAAATTTTTATTTTCTCAACCATAGAGCTACTGCAGAGCGCCAAAGATATATGAATATATAAGAATCTATACGATTCAATTATTATTTCGAAGTGGGTAGTGCTAAAAAAAAGTTGTATATAGAACAATTTTAAGGTGAATAATATGCATATAATTTCAGAATTAATTTAAAATATAAAACCCACAATAGAAAATACATGGAGAGATCCTGCCTTCTTTTATTCCTCAAATTTTAGCAATATGTTACACAAAACATCTCATTTTCTTCTCTGCCTATCATAAGGCCCTCGTAGTCAAGAAAATAGATTTCATGCCAACTGGATTAAAACATGGTTTGGAGTGAGGGTCCCGCTTTTTTAATAGTAGGCCAATTTTGTTCAAAATGTGGACAAAATATTAGACCTATAAATATGAATCTTGTTGAGATATTATAATGAAACTAATGTTGTCTAAGGTTGCAAGTTGACATTCCCTTGATTGTAAATAATTTAATTATTACCAAGTTATACCAAACTTTTTCATAAGTTTGTGTCCCTATTCCAGTTTACACCATCATATGCTCTCTTCGATTCCAATCCCATAAACCTCCAACCGAAATTTCTTTATTACTTGAAGATCAAAGGAAGCAGTACTTGTGCTTCATTTGCACGCAATGATATCTCCTACCAACATACAAACTCTCACTTACTACCTTCTTGTTTTAGAGGTAGAGGCAAGAGTTGAGCTCCTCCATGAAAAAATTCTAAAACCCTACAAGTAATTGCCTAATTTATGAAATACAACCATGTCATTATCTCCCATAAATAGAATATCATTGAAGATACTCTTTTTGAACCTACAAGCTAACATACTAGTCATGCAATGCTCAATGTCACATTCTCCTCCAACCTTGGCTGACTTGAACTATTTACCCCTTGACCACTAGATTCCTTGAGCACTTCATCGTGTTCCTTACAAGCCCATCCATATTATCCTTCAACAAACCAATCCACCACAATATGTATAATGTATCATTTGCTCTATATGGATAAAATTGTTAAGCCCCCAAACCTTTCTAAAGAAAATAAAAGAGATCAACAAAATAAAATTCACCTCCCTTGTGTGCCTCCCTAACTTTGCATCAAGGAATATAAGGTGTCTTTAAGCATAATTAAGGTCGCATTCTAGAATGCATGAGGATGAGTTGGGCATCTAATATTGATCTTATTTATCTCGATGAGATTAAATTCAATCCAAATACTCCATTAAACCCACTTTTTAAATAAATTATTGTTAGTTCCTTTTGGATGAATCTAGTATACTAATTTCCCCTACATTGTGGGTGTTAGAACTTATTTAAAATGGAACTCCATGTGAATTTCCTTCAATTCTTCTCTTACTCCCCAGCTCATTCATATAGATGTCATATGTATTAATTATATCAAGTTTTGATCATTTTTGTTTATTCCACCAACAATCCTAGCTAATGGGAGGAAGAGTCGTTGGTTTTCTTTATATAACCTTTTCTCCCTATTTAATTCTTATTGATTAATGCATGGTGAGTTCAACTATATACTCTATAGTTAGGAAAAGTTACACTTAACTTTTTCATAATTTTGTGTCCCTATTCCAGTTTACACCATCATATGTTCTCTTCGATTCCATTCCCATAAACCTTAATGGCTTAAAAGTCCAACCAAAATTTCTTTATTACTTGAAGATCAGAGCAAGCAGTACTTGTGCTTCATTTTCATGCTATGATATCTCCTACCATCATACAAACTCTCACTCACTACCTTCTTGTTTTAGAGGTAGAAGCAAGAGTAGAGGTCCTCCATGAAAATATCTAAAACCATACTAGTAATTGCCTAATTCATGAAATGCAACCCTGTCATTATCTCCCATAAATAGAATATCATTGATGATACTCTTTCAAAACCTACATGCTAACATAGTTGACACGCAATGCTCAAAGTCACATCCTCCTCTGACCTTGGCTGGCTTGAACCACTTACCCTCCACCACAACATTCCTTGAGCACTTTGTCTTCTTCCTTTCAGGCCCTTCCATATTATCCTACAACAAAACAATCCACCATAATATGAATAACTTCTCATAGTTTTTCTATATAGATAAAATTGTTAAGCCCCCAAACCTTAAACAAAAATATCAGTACCTTTCTAAATAAAATAAAAGAGATCAACAAAATAAAAATTCACCTCCCTTATGTGCCTCCCTAACTTGTATAATTGAGTATAATGTATCTTTAAGCATAATTAAGGTCACATTCTAAAATGCATGAGGATGGGTTGGGCATATCATATTGATCTTATTTATTTTTAGGAGATTAAATTCAATCTGAGCACTCCATTAAACCCATTTTTTTAATAAATTCTTGTTAGGTCCTTTTGGATGAAAGTAGTATACTAATTTTCCTTGCATTGTGGTGTTATAACTTGTTTAAAATGGGACTCCATGTGAATTTTCTTATATTCTATTCTCTTACATACTCCCCAACTTATTCATAGAGATTTGATATTTATTAAGTCTATAAAAATTTGATAATTTTTGTTTATTCCACCAACAAAGCTAATGGGAGGAAGAGTCATTGGTTTTCCTTACATAACCTTTTCTCCTTAATTAATTCTTATTGATTGATGCATGGGTAGTTCAACTATATACTCTCTAGTTAGGAAAAGGTTTGGGGGATTACTAATAATATATATAACAACACAACTGGCTCTACAGAAAAATCTGCTATTACCGTCGGCCTTTCCAGCATAAACACATCCGCAGAAAAAAGTGGTGGCCTGACCAACGAAAAATACATTGATAACTTTACGGTGATATTTTTGGGGAAATTTTTGCCATTAACTTACAGGCGTATGTTCTGCCGGTGATTTCATCGGTATATAAAATATTCTGGCAAAATTTCTGCTGGTTATTACCAGAAGAATCACCAACATAAATTTCACCGACTTACTTAAACTCGACGAATAATTTTTGACATATTATCTATCAGTATTATCACCTGGATAATATGCCAAAATGTTTGACGAAAAGCGCCCTAATTTGACCACTCCCCCATCTTTCTTCTCATTTATTTCTCTCTTCTCGGTTCGCTCTGCTCGCGTCTAAGAGCTTCCCTGAACACCGCCGCTATTGCGATCGATTCCTCACTAACGTTCGCCACCGAGCTTTCCCATGTTCACCGCCTTCGGTTGTCTAAATTCACTGCCTCCATTCTGTGTGTTACCGACGCCTCATTTTGGGCATGACCTTCCTCCTATAAGAGAACGTATCTTTGTTGTATGCTTTTTTTGCTTTAGTTATGGATGTTTTTACTAGAGATTTGCAAGAGAATGTACCTTGGTGTATGCTTTTTGCTTTAGTTATGGATGTTCTCACTAGAAATTTGCATGAGAATGTACCTTGGTGTATACTTTTTATTGATAATAGTAGAGACGGGGTTGAAGGTAAACTTAAATTATGTAGGTCAACCTTAGAGTCTATTGGTTTTCACATAATTAGCTCTAAAATTTAATATATGGAGTGTAATTTTAGTAGTAATAGACCTACTGAGGAGATTGTGACTTTGGACGATCAAGTCATTAATAAGAGTACATGTTTTTGATATCTTTGACTTATTTGCCTTTTAGCAATTTTCCATCTACGATCATATTTTTTAAGACTATAACAATTAGTGATTTACATACATATCAATGGTGCAAAATGGTGTGCGCCATGGCCCAGGGTGCGACATGGCGCACATATGATATTATTTGCTTGGCGCGGCGCGGCTTATCAAAATAGCGCGCGCTATTTGCGCCATGATGGGCAATGGTGCTTGGCACAAGGTGCAAGGCTTAAGTAGCATGCACTATTTTGTTTAACATGTTATAACTTTTAAATTATAAATTATAATTATTTTTGAAGGTTTATATATTAATATCATAATTAATTATTAACTAATTAAATATCAAACTAATAAAATTTCAAAAAAATTCAAAGGATTTAACTTTTTTGTAGAATTTAAAGTTATCATTTTTGCTATTTGCATGGTAGGACTGATTGAGAGTAGATGTTGTATATTTTATTTTGGGCATCTATATTTATTTGTTATTGAATATATGTACTTATTTGTTTTATGGACATCTACACTTATTTATTATTGGATATCTATTGATGATATTCTTCTTTTTTTTTTTTTCATATTTATATGTTTATTTTTAATAGTTGATGATGTTTTTGATTAGAGGGAATGTATATATTATTAGAACTTATGTATGCAGGTTATTTTATAGAATCATTTTCATAAGTTGCAAGGTTATTTTTTTTCGTTATGTTATAGGTTTTTGGCAGATTTTTTGTCAAAAACTTCGTTGGTAATACACTACAATGAAAAATGGAATGTCATTTTCGATGCACTTTTACGCCAAAATTTTTGACGAAAAATCTGCCGGTATTATCGGTCTACAGTAGTGCGACGGATTGGGACGGCAAATTATATGCAAGTATTTTTGGCATAAAATTGCACCAGAAATACTGTCAAATTAAATGTTAGAATCTGCTAAAGAAAGCAGACGTATAAGCATCTTTTATTTTTCACTGAAACTGCACTGGAAACACTGCTGAAAATTTTTTTGACTGAAAATTTTTCCAGTTTACATTTCTTGACCTGTGAATTATCGTCGGATGAGTTTTCATCAAGAATTCATCAAAAAATTGAATTCTCTAGTGGATTTCTATTATTACCGACGAATTTGGTTTGTCGGTAACATGACATTTTCCTATAGTGTGGTATGAATTTCATAACCTTCTTGTGCAAGTTTAATTCAAATTTATTATAAATTTAAAAAATATTAAAAATTTGGAATTGAAGAAGTGCTAAGTATAAGAGGCTTTGGGGGAAATCTAGCATTAGCCTGGAAGATGTTATAGTTCTGAGCACTTTATTTGGATAGAAGGAAAATCCAAGGTGTAAAGAGCACTATGGCTCTGGATTAGGAGGGTTGTTCAACCAAACTCTCTATTTAGAAGTATCTTGAATATTCTGACAAAGTGTTGTAGTGATGTACATTGGAGTGTTGTGATGCTGGGCACTAAAAAAAGTTCTTATATATAAATATCCACACTAATTTTAATTTTATTTCATGATTCATATGGACAGAGAAGGAAGAGGGGAGAAAAAGAAGAGAGAGGGGTTTAGAGATTAAACTACAAAGTTTTTTTATCAGACTATCTAAGAAAATTATTGAGCATGAAGTTGGTTCTCAATACCCTATTTGGGATTTCAATTTTAATGTTTGTACGAAATGTTGTAGGATAAAATGTGATTTTAATGAGTTTTAAAAAAATTTCATTATGTGATTTTTGATATATTAGAGAACATCTCATCCTAGTAATATTAACTTTAATTAATCAAATTTTCATTGAATGGATTTATCTGTATAAATTTTTTAGTATTTCATGTTAAATGTAAAAATTTTTGTATTGACTACAGTTTATTAAAAGCCTTTAAATGAGATTTTAACAATTCCTCATGAATGATTTTTAAAATGGAAATCATCAAGTACATATACAATTTATACATGTGTTTGTCCCTAAAATGTCATATATGTGACAATTCATTATAATCATGCTCATGTTCAATGTTTTGTTATACATGCCAATTATGTTATTTTTTATATGTGCATATTATATTATGGTAAAAGTTTTGATGTGGGAGATATTAAAGTGAACTACAAGTAATGTTAAAAGAGCCCTCTCTATTCAATTATGCTAGGCTTTATTCTATTTCTATTTTGACCCCATCTACTTTATATTGGTGTTGGGGGTTCAAGAGAGTTATATGTGGAAGTAGATTTATAAGGGGAATCAGGCTAGGCCTTGAAAGTTTGAGGAGGTTATAATACATAAATGAACTATCCCTAAGGCACACTAAAATGAAAGCAATACTATCACTTGATGCTAAAGCTAGTACGCTAATCAAAAGTTACAAAAATGGTGATGATAGTCTAATCAATACAATGTAATATCAATCACAAATTTTCAACCAAGAAGTTATAACATACAACAAAATACAGAAAAATAAAGTATAGAAATAAAAAAATAGAATGGGTACATCAGATTTATAGTCGTTTGGTCAAACCATGACCTACGTCCACTCCCTAAAGTTCTCCTCTCTAGGTATTGCACTATCACTATAGTGGCTCTCCTTTAACCTTCACAACAAAGCAGAGAAGCCCTTATAAAATATCTTCCACCAACCTGCTGCGGCAGAGGATTGTAATCCTTTCAAATATAGAGAATCTTAAATCCTTTTCCTCCCTCCTCGAGATGGAAGAGAAACAAAATCCTTTCACAGGCAAGAATCTTGAATCCCTTTCACCCTTTCTGATGCAATGGTGTAGTCGGGTCCTTTGACACCAAAGAGATCTTCTTCCAAAAATTTCCCTCATGAAAAACCTGACACATGGAGGAACTTAGGTGTAAGTTTGCCAGTGCAACTGTGTGTAACTCTCTCTCTCACTCCCTTGAAATCCATAAGGATCTTCTCCCATTTCTCTATCTAACTCATGGCTCTCTCTTCAAGCTTTCTCCAGAATAATCTAACTCAATGAATGCTAAAAAGACTCTTACAAAGTTTTATGAGAAAGTTTAAATAGAGAGCTTAAAATCTTTAAATGCTCAATTCAACTGTTAAAGATCTTGTAGTACGATCGAAGGATCATCTAGTATGATGTGTAGAATTTGACCTATTAGTACTATATGATCATCAGTATGAATGGTCAGTTGTACAGTATGATTAATTCAAATTTGCCTGTTAGTGTTGTACGATTACCAGTATGAATGTCCCATCATATTGTACAATTACTTTAACCAAGATGTTGTCATCCAAGATAAATCATGGACCGACAAAATATTATTTTTTTTATCATACAATATGATTCATTTCATATAATATGATCAAAATATCTAAATTAAGCATATTTGATTGATTAATCATATGATTAAATTAGACAATATTTTAAATATAATACAATACAATTAGTTTTGTACAATACGAATAAATGAACATTTAAAATTAAAAAATTTTCCTATTTTTCCTAATTTAATGAATGGTGAGATTTCTAATTATAACAGATCCTCCTGTATGATGTGATGTTTATATTATATGAATAGTTATATTTTAATTTTTTTGGTAGAAAAATAAAATATTTTAATTAATTTTTGTAACACCAGATCATATAGTACGATCCATATCATATAGTATGCTATATAACAAATTAAAAGATTTAAAATTATTTTTTCTTTGCTTGTGTGTGTACGGTCACTAAGTTACCATACACCCTTGTAAGAATTGAGTCAATAAATTAATAATAAATGAATGAAAATTATAGACTCTTTCAATATAACCTATTTTATCCCATCTTGAGTCCTAAATATTCAAATAATGCTACATATTGTACCTGAAATATTAGTTAACACACAAATAAATATGCAATACAAATACTAGGAGAAATAAAGATACAATCAATAATATTTGTTTTTATCAAAATCATAAACTTGAGAGCCTGAGTTGCAACAAGCCTCCATCACATGCTATGCGGAGATGGGTTAACCTTGGGAGGCATAAGTAAAAGTGAAATTATAAGTATGCCTTGGAATATGTGCATATTATATAACATATGTTACATATTTTATTAATTGAAATAAGTTAAAATATAAATGATATTTTCTTAAGTAAGTGAAAGTACATGTTGATGTTTACTATTTTCAAGTTCAAGTGACAAGTTCTAAAAAATTATTTCTGATGCATGTTGAATTTTAAAACAAACTTATATTAGTCTTATGATAATGTAAATTAATAAGAATAGGTAATACATTTGTTCATATTTCTCAAGTGTAAAATTATTTCATATTATTTTATAAACATCATCTAAAACTTTTTTTTTTTTGTACTATAAATGTGGGCCTACATTTTATAAGAGGGTTTTAGGATTTCCTATTGAGCATCTCATTGCTCTCTCTCTGAAGAAATTGCTTTTTCAAGGAAATGGAAAGAACTGTTTAAGTAGGAGTCGATTAGGTAAGAGTTATCAAGTGCTAGCATAGATTGAGATATTCTTTTGATAGTCAAATATTTTTTTATACATTTTGATGTTTACATGTATTTTGGACTACAATAAATGATTATTTTTGAAAAAATAAAAAAATTATGATTTGTATATTATATTTTATTATGAATTTGGCTATTTACTGTATCTAGCGTGTGTAAAAATAATGACTGATACAGTTAGGTTCAGGTTTTAATTCTTTTATTAAACCTTGGGGCATGAAAATTTTTTAATAAAGTAATAATTTAGAAGACTTAAATCATAACTAGAGCCATAGGGAATGATCTAAAGTTAAATAAGGAAGGTGTTAGGTAGTTTAGTGTTATTTTATTTTAGTATATGTGTTATATGTGCATTTAGTTGAACCTTATATTTCAAACATCATACAATACAATCGGGTATCCAAAAAATGTTTAAAATGGATAATTATATAATTGATATTTTTAAACTAATGATACTATACGAACCAGATAGTATTATAGGATTAGTTTAATTTGAAAAACTTAGTTTCCAATCATATTTAGGTAAGAATTTAAAATTTTGAAATATGAATTTATCATATTGTACGATATTTAAAAACTTACTTAAATTAATCACTATAATTAGTCAATCAAATTAAAGTTTAATTAATATTACAAATTGTATAGTATGATGTCAATCGTACTGGATGATTGACAGAGATCATTTTCAATCATCCTGGTGATCTTCCTAGATAAAGCCTTAATTCTTGAACTAATCATACAATACGATGTCAATCATACTAAATGAATAATAGAGATGAGTTTCAATCATCCTGGACTTCATCCTATATGATCTAAAGAATATTGAACTAATTATTTTGTATAATCCCAATATTTTACTATATAATTAGTATAAAAAAACTTGAACAAATCATAGTGAAACTATTTAAATCATACGGGATGAAATAAAATTTTGAACTGATCATACTATATTATCCTCGATTATAATGTATGGATAGTTTTGGCTGAATTGAAATTTTTGTTTTTTTTTTTTTTTTAAGCCTTATATGAAAAATTTCTTATTAGACTCTTGTAGAAACTTTGGATATTGACGTAGATCTATGAGAGAGCATTATGAGGTTTAAGAGCTTAGAGAGGGAGAAGGAGAAGCTATGTGAGAAGGAAAAGTTATGTGAGGGGGTTCACGTGGCTGCTCTAGAAAAGCTTCTGCCTTGATTCCTCCATGTATCTTTGTTGATCTCTTAGGTAGATCTAGGGAAAAAAGGCTTCATGGATGAAGATTGAGGTTCTCTGCCTTCACCGAGAAAGCTAAAAAGGATTCCAAGTTTTCTTATGTTCAGTACCTTAACAAGAGGGTGAAAAAGCTTCAAGGTTCTTTGCCTCACCAGGAGGGAGAAAATGATTCCGGTACTCTGTTGCACTAGGTTGGTGGAAGAGATTATTATAAGGGCTTCTATGCCTTATTGTGCAAGCTAAAGAAGTGGTACTAAAGGTTTAGTGCAATACTTGAAGAGGACTTCGGGGACTAGACGTATGTCAAGTTTTGATCAAACCACTATAGAATTTGGTGTGCTTGTTATATTTTACTTCCAACTTTTCTATTTTTTATGTAGTTTTATTTCCTTGCACATTTATTATTCTTGTAAATATGTGTGTTGATTATTAAGTTGGGTTTGGTTTGATTCTTATTATAAAAAGAAAATAAAAATTGAAAAAAAAATCTATCATTGATATTTATTACAAAAAATGAAAAGATCAAAATTACATTTTTTATAATTAAGTTTGTTCACTTGCATTTGTGATTGGTCTAAATAATAAAGAAGATTTCATTGAAAAAAATTTTAAATAACCAATTCACTCAGCCCCCTCCTTCTAAGTGTACAAAGGACAGTTCAATAAGGTTTAACAACCTCACTTTTTGGGTCTCAAAATTAGTGATTTAAAAATCTCTGAGAAAAGTTCAAATGGCACATTTTGAAAATAAGAATACTACATAGGGTTATTCTATAACTCATCTAAAACTATTCAATAATATTCCATTTGACTTTTTTAAAAATTTGTATGTCTACATTTTAACAATCAATTGATTTTTTCGTATGACATATGATTCAAAAAGGCTACTCTACACCTTTTAGTTTTGTTAATGGTATTTAAGTAGAAACACATTTTAATGAATGGAGTAATGAGGATAGATATCTTGCATAACTTAAGCCAAAATGCTTTTTTTTTTTTGTACTCAAATATGAGGATTATAGTATAGTCTCTACCTATACTATTGGTAAGAAGATATGAGGTAGGTTATGCATAACTTACGAGGGTATAAATGAAGTCAAGCAATCTCATTTAAATATTTTATTACATGACTATGAACTTTTTACATGAAATCAAATGAGACTATCTTAGACATATACACTAGGTTTAGCACTCATATAGTAACATCCCTGTATGCTTTAGGTAGAGAACTTTCAAACATGGAGAAAGTTAAAGAAATTCTATATTGTCTACCTGATAACTATAACGCTAAAGTTATTGATATATGAGAATCTAAAGATCTGAATGTCTATTATATTGACTATATGCTTGGCTCACTCGTTTCCTATGAGTAAAGTGTGAGTTAAAGACTTTTTGATAAAGGTGACAAGAGGAAAGAGAACTAGTGGCACTTAAAGCCAATGATTCATAAAGTGATAATTCCATAGCTGAAGAAGATGATGACTTAACATTGATGAAATGATAATTCAAGAGCTTTCTAAAGAGAAAGCAAAGTCATCATCAACATTGGAATAGAGGTAAATCTAGTAAAACTATCAAGGTTTCCTCTGAAACTATCTATTTTAAATGTAGGAAACTGGGCCACTTGAAATCCAAATGCCCCTACATAAAAGCACACTCTACCAAGAAGAAGTGTAAAGAAAAGTTAAACTATAGAAAGGGAAAGTAAAGGATAAGGAAGGCTTTTTAGGTAGACTCCACCTCAGATTCATCAGAATATGAAGAAGAGGAAGAGGTAACTAATTTGTGCTTTCTAGTGAATGATACTCTTGATCTCTCTAACTAAGTTGAGGTATGTGAATTGACCTATGATGATTTATTTTCTATCTCTAAAAAATGCATGAATCATATAAGAAATTAAAGAAATTGCATGATATTTCAAACTTAAAATATTTTGAATTACAAAAAGAGCAAGATAGCCTTAGAATTGAACACATTGCTTTAGACAAAGAACATTTTTCTTACTTTATGAATTTAATGATATTAATAAGAAGAATGTTGAATTAACCAAATCACATGAATTCTTGAAAACATAGCATACTAATTTAGAATAATAAATCAAAGAATTAGAAAAACTTGCAACTGAATTAGATTAAAGTGAGCATGCATTAAAATTTGATGTTGAGAGCAAGAAAAGCGAGAGTAAGTTTTTGAGTGAAAAATTCATGCTTTGGAAAAGCATAAACCATAGACCACCCATATTTGCACGATGGTTTAAAACTAAAACTCAACGTGCATCTCATACCCCTAAAAGAAGGCACTACCACTCACATAGGTTAGTGAATCCATTTCAAGGTGTTATGTGCTATTCTTGTGAAATGGTAGGACACATACCCTACACATACACTATATATCATAGAACACACCTTAAGTGGAGGCCTTAATCAAGTGCATCACAGTATAGCATGCATGACATTCATCCACTAAAGCATAAGGTGAAACCAAACTCACTTGGGTTCCCAAATCTAACTCTTGATTGATATTATAGGGGTGCTCTTATAAAAGGCCTAGTGAAAGAATGTGGTACATGGATAGTGGATGATCATGGAGATCTAAGGAAATTCATCACACTAGAGGCCAAGGCTGTATGCAAGGTTAGACTAGGAGATAACACCCCCAAGAAAGTGGTGGACACATACAAAATTGACAACTTAAAGAACTTTATTATTGAAAATATTTTGATAGTAGATAGATTCAAGCATAACCTACTTAGTAGATGCCTGATAAGCTTAAATGACAATGGTTTTCATATATATGACAATGGTTTTGATATTAATTTTTTATCTAGTAGATGCCTGATAAGCTTAAATGAAAAAAAAAATCATTCAAAAATTAAAAGAAATAATAATATTTATATGCTTAATTTAAATTATGTTGATTATTTAAATTTTTGTGTTTAAAATCTATTGTTGATTAATCTTTGCTTTGACATAGGCGACTACATCATGCAAGCATGAAAACCCCTATGAAGATTACTCAAAAAGACCAAGTTAGAGGTATACCAAAGTTGGATTTCTTTACAGACCACCTTTATTATGCCTGCCAATTAGAAAATCAAATTAAATCTTCATTTCATTCCATTAAGGGCATCACCGCCTCTAGGCCATTAGAAATTCTAAATATGAACTTATTTTGGTCTGTTAGTAAACCATCTTAGGTGGGAAGACCTTTGTATATGTGATTGTTGATGATTACTCTAGATTCACCTGAGTTAGATTCTTGTCTCATAAAAGTGATTCATTTGAGGAATTTAGAATATTCTCCATTTGGAATCAAAGAAAGTTAGGATGTAAGATATTAAAAATTCATATTGATTATGATGGAGAATTTAAGATTGATAAGTTTATATTATAAGGATCTAGGAATATATTATAATATTTTACTCTTAGGACCCCTCAACTGAATGGAATAGCTGAAAGAAAGAATGAAACCTTGGTAGACGCTTCTAAGGTTAGTTGGCTGAACATTCTCTCCCTGAATATTTTTAGGTAGAAGTAGTGAATACTACTTTTTATGTTTTAAATATGATAAATATTAGATTTAAACTTAATAAGACACCCTATGAGCTATTTAAGGGTAGAAAACCCAATCTTTTACATCTTTATGTCTTTGGGTGTAAGTGATTCATTCTTACTATTGAAAAATCTCTTCTAGGTAAATTTGATCCCAAGTCTATTGAAGGAGTCTTCTTAGGTTATTCCTCTGTAGGTAAAGTCTATATGATCTTTAATAAGAGATCCTCATTTGTAAGGAATCTACTCATGTTGTGTTTGATGAATTTGATAGATCTAGGGAGCATAGGTTGGAAGAAGAAGAAGTAGAGGATACCCTAGAAGTAACATCTATTGGCCCAAGAAATAGAGAAAAACCTTGGTAGTTATTGCCTAAAGAATGCAAATATTTATCTAGTCATCATATAGAACTCATCTTAGGAGATCCATCTGTAAGAGTTAGGACTCGGCATATGGACTTAGGAAGAAGGTTAGTTATTTTGCATTCATCTTTATGGTTGGACCCACAAATATAGATCAATCCCAATCTAATGAATTCTGGATCCTAACTATACTAGAAGATTTGAACTAATTTATTAGGAATGATGTTTGAGAGTTGGTTAGTAGACCTAAGGTCCATAGTAATGTAGGAACTAAGAGAGTGTACAAAAATAAGATGAATAATTTTGGATTTGTAATTAAGAATTAATCCTATTAGTAGCCAAAGGGGTACAATAAAATATAATGCTTTTTTTAAGTGTTCATTTCCCCTATATCTAGATTAGAAGCCATTGAGTTTTATTAGCCTTTACATATTTTAAAGGCTTTAAATTATATTAGATGGGTATTAAAAGTGCCTTTCTAAAGGGGGGTATCAAAAAGGATGTTTATGTAAAACAACCCCTTAGATTTTAAAATGCAACCTTTCCCAATCATCTTTATAAATTAAAGAATGTATTATATGGACTAAAGCACACACTTAGAGCTTGGTATGAGAGGCTTAGCACATTTCTCCTAGATAGATTCTTTTTTAAGGGTAGTGTAGATATCACCCTATTTATAAAGAACATAGGAGATGATATACTCATTATTTAGATAAATATAGATGACATACTATTTGGATCATCAAATGAAAGCCTATGCAATGATTTTTTAGAGAGTTTGAGATGAGTAGGATGGGAGAGATTGAGATGAGTATGATGTGAGAGCTTATATATTTCCTTGGATTTAGTGTGAAGTAAATAGATGATGGAACCTTAGTCAAAGTAGTTATATTAAGGAGATTCTAAAGAAGTATGAGATGGAAGGTACTAAGAAAATAAATGCACCCATGATATCTACTATTCAATTAGATAAGGATCCAAATATAAAATTTATAGATCAGAAAAAGCATAGGGGTAAAATTGGATCACTTATATATTTGACTTCTAGTAGATATAATGACATGTTTAGAGTATATCTTTCTCCTAATTCCAAGTTGATCCCAAGGAATCCCATATAATTGTAGTTAAGAGAATTCATAGATACCTTCTAGGCACCCAAAATATTGGTATATGATATCCTAGACATAGCTATTCATTTAAAATTATAGGTTGCCAGATTAAAACTTTATAAGGTGTAGGGTAGATAAAAAAAGTGCCTATAAAACCTCTCCATTCATAAGACAATCATTACTTTCTTAGTCTAATAAGAAGCAAAATTTAATTTCCCAATCCACCATTGAGACATAATATATAACTGTAGGAAGTTGTGTTTCTCAAGTCTTATGGTTAAAGTAATAGATCCTACACCTTAGACCATCTATAAGCATCATTCCTATCATGTATGATAACACAATTGCCATTTGTATTTCTAAAAATACAATTTAATACTCCTGCACTAAGCATATTAACATTAAACATCATTTCATAAGAGATCATGTAGCTAAGGGAGATGTAGAACTACATCATATAATCACTAAAAGTTAATTGGTAGAGTTTTTCAACAATCTGCTAAACTATAATACCTTTAGTACATTGAGGACTAAATTATGTGTCATTGATATGAATGCTTGATTCAGAGCATATGGAAATCAACAACATGTGCAATATTTTTTTTTGTGTTTCCATTTTCATTGAGTTATTTATTTATTTATTTATTATTATTATCATTATTTTATGTGTTTGATAATTATAGCTTGTATAAGTTCCCTAATCCTCACACACCAATCAATTTTAAAAATAAAAAAAAATAAAAAAATAAATTTTTTAACATAAAAAATTTGCTCACACCATATTTTATGAAGCTCATTTATACTGTACAATGTTCAAATGTTTGCACATCCTCACCACCGGTGAAATCAATGGCCCTAATCTGACCAATAATTGATGATCGTATAGTACTACAACACTTTGTACAATATGATCCACATGTTGATAGCCATTGGACAAATTCAAATCACATGGTATGATAATAATTATTATATTATACTATATGAACACCTATTTATACAGTGTGATCAGTTTGTCAATGTTTGCACCAGATGGCTCCTGGGGATGACCATTTCTTTCGAAGATCATACAATATGATTTGACCACCTTTTTAAAGAGTCATCCAAAAGATTTAACTCTTTCTAATCATATTATATAATCTCATATCATATTATACAATTTGATAACAATTTTATAAAATGGAAGGGATTCTAACTATTTCATTCAATTGACTTCAATTTCCTTTCACTCACATCTATTTCGAGATTTGACAGTCAAAAAGGTTAGAAGTAGCAAGAGAGCTCACTTGCTCCAAGGATGTTTTTCTCATTATCCTGTGGATGATATATTTCAAAATGTTGAGGACAAGTTGGCCTATCACCATTCACCAATTAAAAAAATGCTTACATCACTCCATCCCGACTTTTAGATCAAAATATACTACAATATTAGGTCATGGACTTATTTACTTCTACTAACTTACATTTCCTTTTGACTCTTGCATTTCCTTTTAACTCTGAGCTTCTCTTTGAATATCTTTCAAAATTTAAAATAAATGTTAATTATTATGTAATGACTTCATACATCTGTAGGTAGTGTCACGACCCAACCCGACCGGGACGGATCCTGCTCGCATCGGTCCGCGACGGAGCCTAAACTTGAAATCCAGGATCTGGCTTTGGAATTTGCTTCAGACTTTCTTTCAAATATTAAACAGACAGAAAAACACATAGCTACTATAAACATCCAAATGCAGAACGGTTCATCTATCTTTTCTTTCCTCAAAATAAACATATACTGATACAGTACATGGCATACAGAAAGAAAGAACAGAACAGAACAGAAAAACCATAACTGTACAAAAATTAAAAGTATCAAGTACCTAACCACAGATCAGACACAGAACTTCTAGTCCAAGACTTCCTTCTCTTTCCCAGAACCTGAAAACCACGCAGAAAACAAGGATGAGCTAACAGCTCAGCAAGACATCACTCACCAATCAAAATAATCAGAAACTCACATCAGAAAACATATCAGAAAAGTCTCCGTACATAATTCGAACAATCATACATAAATCGTATAATAGACAGAACAGATAATAGATCAATCAGAAATCATACATCATATACAGAAAACTGGAGTCATATCAAAATTCGAGTTCAGAACATAGATCACAAAGCTTCAAATCACAAATCAGATATGATCGTACGGAATAAATCAGAATCGTACAGAAATAAATCAGAAATAATCACATTACAGCTTTACAGAACAGATAATTTTAGAATAGAACTTCCTTTCATATGTCAGAACTTCCCCTCTTCCCCTTATGGCTCCCTTTTGTGCTTATAGCACCAGAACTTCCCCTTATAGCTCCCTTTTGTGCTTATAGCACCAGAACAGAACAGATTTCAGAGGTTCCAGAACATTTTCAGATTTTAGAGCTCATTTCAGATTTCAGAATTCCCTGACCCAGACAACGGAATCACATAGGATTTCGGCCCCTTATAACTCCCTTCTGATAGCACAAACACATCAAACATTCAAATCATCTTATTTCAAAAAATTCAGAAATCGTACAAAAATTCAGCGGCATAACGGCAGTATACGAAATATACACAAAATTCACAGATTCAGAAATTTACCAAATTATCATAGAATATCCACAGCAACATTATAAGACTTTCATTGTACTCACAAAACATATTTCAACATCCTGATAATTTGCAGTTCAATTAAAACACAACAGAATCCAAAATATCCGATAAAAATCTTCTAGAAAATATTCAAAATGTGCACAATTATCATCTCAGAAACATACCAAAAGTTACGCGGTAAAACCTTTGTCAGAAGAAAATAATACCTAAAATTCGCTAACGGAAACAAAATTCGAAACAAAAAACACGTCAAAAATCTCATTTCTGAAAATTGAGAAAGGCGGAATGTGCCTTACCTCGTGCCGGTCAACTTCTTCAACTACGGCGACGGATGAAAACGGACCAGAGTCGCTCAAAAATCCACTTTTTCCTCTTTTCCTTCAGTTTTCTCTCTCCTGTACTTTCTCTCCCTTCTAAACGACACTATTCAGATATTTAATACACATGATCGTCCCGGACGATGTCCTGTTCATCCTGGGACGATCTCCCATATACATAGATCGTCCAGATGAAATTAAATGCCAATTTCGTCGTCCCAGGACGAAACCCTCGGGTTTGGTTCGTCCTGACTCTTCCAGGTTCGTACAGACGAACAGGCAGATTCTTCACAATTCTGTACAATTCATTCTGGACGAATCCCTGATCGTACCGGACGATCCTGGGAGAAACAACCTTTACAGGTAGCCTGTAGAAATCATAAAAGAGGACCTAGCGAAATACCTACTCCTATCCACTGAAGGGCCTAAACCCCACTTGTTTTTATCTAGAGGAGGCTATGATTGGACTATTATAAACCTCACTATTAGGAATTCCCCCTTGAATCAAAATTAGCCTTTGGTTCATTCCTTAAACTAAGATGCCTGAGTCATCCAGCATGTTCTTAAAACTTTAATCCTTCATAAGACTAGAAATATAGTCAATATTACTCTACTCTTATCTTTGATTACCTATGTCATTATGTCAGACACCAAATTCAATGAAGTTCACATGATTATAAGCTATTTTTAAAATCTCACTGCCCTCCATAGCCCATCCATTCCAAAGAAGCAAAATGTTGCCTTAGGACATCTAGTTTCTAATGTCCTAATCCAAAAATATCAACTTTTCTATCCTCGCATTGTAGACAAGTTTCCCATCTTCTTCACTAATGGTTCTTTACACATTCTATTTCAATGACAATGAGGAGATGAACAAATATAAGAGCCAAAATTTGATGAGGGAGAGAAAACCTTTCTGCTCAGCCACCAGCTCCTACAGCCCAGGGTGATCTCTGTACCACCATAGTAGAAGGTTTTGCTAGCTTGAATATCAGGATCACCTCATATATTGATGAATACAATCAACACTAAAGTTAGATATAATAACAAAATGAAGCGCTTCTATAGCACCACCAGTAGCTACAACAACTGCATGAAGCTAATAGAGAGTGGTTTATTAAGCAAAGTACTATTTTTTATTAGAATTTTTATCCACCACCATTACCACTATCTAGTTATGGACTAAATTACTTCTAATGCATGTAATGTGTTATAGTTTGTGTTAGTTTACTTTTTTTAGTTATTTTATACTTTTTTACTTGTACTTTCTATTTATTTGTTTTGTTGTTTCTCCTTTTTGTTATGTCAAAAGGGTGAGTAGATATTGGTTATAGATTGTTCATATTTTATTCAATTCAGTGTGCTTCTCTTATGTTTATGTTGGTTGTATTTTTTGTTGCTTTCCTTTCTACTTTTAAATAAACAATAATAATAAAATTAACAATAATGAAAATTAAAAAAAATGTATGATTCCGCTTATTTTAAATTAATCACTCAATGAGTAGAAAATTAGGAGAAAACATAACTAATCTTTCAAATTCAACCAAAAATATTTGTCATCACAAAAAGGGAGGAGATTGCTGCAATCTAGGATCTCGAGTATGTAATTTTTATGATAACAAATATTATTGATTATCTTTTAATTTTTTCTAGTATTTCTATTATATATCCTTTTTTATGTGCACTAACATTTCAGGTATGTCATACACCATGTAAGAAGTTTTAAGTCTTAAGATTAGGTAGAATGGGAAAATATTTTACTAGAGTCTATATTTTTACATTTTTTGAGCCAAAGTCCTATAAAAAGTGTATGCTAGCATGGCGACCATGCATATACATAGGAGAAGGAGCAAATTGAAGATTAAATTTTTTTGAACTAATCATACATTATGATCTAGATCATACTATATGATTAAGTATCCAAAAAATATTTAAAATGGCTAATTATATAATTAATATTTTAAAACTAAACATAATTTATGAATTAGATTGTACTGTATGATCAATTTAATTTAAAAATCTTAGCCACCAATAAAATTTTTGTAAGTTTATAAAATTTTAAATGTTTAATTGATTGCACCGTATAATCAAGATCTAAATTAATCCCTATGATTAGTTATTCAAATCAAAATTTAATTAATATTGCAAATCATAAAGTATGATGTCAATCATACTGGATTATTGGCAGAGATGATTTTCAATCATCCCGGCGATCATCTTAGATGAAACCTTGATTTTAGAACTAATGATACAATATGACGTCACTCAAATTGGATGAATAGTAGAGATAATTTAAATCATCCCAGAGTTTATCATGTATAATATGAAGAACCTTTAACTAGTCATTTTATATGACCCCATGATAATACGTTACAACCAGTATAAAAACTTGAATAGATAATAGTGAAATTAATAATACCATTCTAGAAAAAAAATAGAATTTTTAAATAATCATGTTATACAAACATGTTTGGTTGAATTGAAATTTTAGGGTTTTCTCTGAAGCCTTATATAAAAATTTTCTTATTAAACTCTTGAGGAGTATTTGGCTATTGAATGAATAATATGAGTGAGTAGTGTGAGGGGGCTCGCGTGGTTCCTCCAGGCAATCTTCTTCCTTGATTCCTCCGGGTGTCTTTATTGGTCACTTGTGTAGCTCTGAGGAGAAAGGCTTCAAGACTGAAGATTGAGATTCTCTGCCTTCACCAAGAGGGTGTAAAAAGATTTTAGGTTTTTTGCCTTCACTAGAAGTGTGAAAAACTTTTGATGTTCTCTGCCTTCACCAAGAAGGTGAAAAGGATTCTAGGTTCACTTCCATCACTAGGAGGATGAAAAAACTTCAAAGTTCTCTGCCACACTAGGAGGGTGAAAAGGATTATGGAACTCTATCACACTAGGTTACTAGAAGAGAAATTTGAAAGTGCTTTTCCACCTAGCTATGGGGGCTAGAGGTGAGACACTAAAGATTTAGTGTGATACCTGAAGAAGAGAACTCTGAGGGGTGGATGTATGTGAAGTTTTGATCGAACCACCATAAAATCTGGTATGCTCATTCTAGTTTAATTTTTGCACTATTATTTTTCAAACATTTTTTTTTCTTGTACATTTATTATTTTGCAAACTTTTGTGCTGATTATAAAGTTGTGTTTGGTTTGATTCTTGTTGGAAAAAGAAAATAAAAATTAAAAAATAAAATGAAGAAAAGTATTTTTATAATTAATATTTGTTACAAAAATTAAAAGAGCAAAAATAATTTTTTTTTAATATTAAGCTCTTTCGCTTGCATTTGTGATTAGTTTAAAAAATCAAAAAGGTTTTATTAATTTTTTTTAAATAACCAATTCACTCCTCCCCCTCTTAGTGTGGTAAGGGCAGTTCAAAAAGGTTTAATAACCTCACTATAACTTTTAGGAATTTCATGGTTTTAAGAATATCAATAATTACTCCTCAATCTTCAACCCTCATAGTTAATTCCCCTTTGTTAATATCAATATAGCATTCTCTATTGCTAAGAAAGGTCTCCCCAAAATAATTAGTATCTCACTATCATCTTCCAAGCCTAAGAAAAAATCAATAGGGAAGATAAACTTATCTACCTTAACAAGGATATATTCTACCACCCCCATAGGACAAGTGAAAGATTTATCAACAAGTTGAAAGATAACAATGGTGGATTGAACCTCTCCATCATCTAACCTTTTGAAAATGAATAAGGGTATAAGATTTATATTAAATCCTAAATCACAAAAATCTCTACCACAAAATTTATCTCCTATTGTCATGGGAATGATGAAGCTACCTGGATCTTTCAATTTCTTAGAAAGTTTCTTGTGAATAAGAGCATTGTAGTTCTCAGTTAAAACCATAGTTTTAAACTCTCTTAACTTCCTTTTCTTATTCAGTATTTCCTTAATGAATTCAGCATAGGTGGGAATCTACTTAAGGCTTTAGAGAAAAGTACGTTGATAGTTAACTTTTTAAACACTTTTAAAAGCCTAAAGAATTGCTTATCAAAGTTTCATTTGATCAACCTTTGGGGAAAAGGTGGAGATGGTATCTCTATATCCTTCCTAATGGATCTACCAATTTCTTGGATTGGTTCAGGTTGATAAGTAAGTGGTTTGACTTATGCGGTTTCATTTACACCATTACCCTTTGAGGATAATATTTATCCTTAAAGGGTCTCCTAAATCTTTTACACTTTTAGGATGGATATTATTGCATTACTCCTCCAATTTCTTACATGATTTTTATTTTTCTAAGGGCTAAAGATTAATCCTGTAATTGAATTCTCAATGGAATTACTATATCTTCCAAATGTACCTTATTATTCCCAAACTGATTGCTTCGATCAAATCCTTAGGGGTAATATTGGGGTGCTCTAATGGTGGGCATAGCGGTGTTAACATTTTTATGGTTTAGAATAGGGCTGGTATAAATATTGTGCCTATGTGATCCAGTTTTGACTCCACTAGTGTCTAACATTTTAGAAATTACAACTAACTGCATAATCAAAATAAATAATGTATATGATTCATACACACTAGCTACTCTCTTCAGATTCACCTTATTAGAAAGCCACTGGAAATTATTTAAAGTGATTTCCTTAATTATTTCATATGCTTCGTCAATTGGCTTAAACATTAAATATTCTCCAACTACTGCATCTATGATTGACCTAAGGGTCTTACCAATTAATTATAAGAAGTATAAATAACCAACCAAATGGGTAAAGTATGATGAGGACATTTCATAAACATTTTCTTATATATGTCCAAACTTTCATAAATTGACTCTCCCACAAACTGGATAAAAAATGTGATATTATTTCCAAGTTTGGTAGTTTTTTAATGTAAGAAATACTTAACTAAGAATTTGTGTGCCAACACATTTTAAGTGGTTATAAAGCCTGAGAGCAAAGAATTCAAACATATCTTAGCTTTGTTCTTTAAAAAAATGAGAATAATCTAAGTCTAATAGTATCATCACTAACTAAGAAAATTGCTAAGTGTAAGTTGGGATCCTCAACAAGAGTTCTCCCAAATTGAAAATTTTAAACCATATAAATTATGGAAGGAATTAGTTTAAAGGTTTTGGCCTGGATAGTAAATATATTAATACTCTGATGGATTCCCTTTAGTACTGGGTTAATATACTTTTTAAGAGGTCTAGGATGATTATGATGTTTTACTAGTTTAGACACAATTAAAATATATATTTTTTTTAATTTTTATAAGGGTCGTTTCTATCTTAGAATAACATAATAAGGGCTCCTTACTATATCTACTAAGCATATATAACATAAGTGAAAGTGAAGTTATAAGTTGGGACATGTGCATATTATAAAGCATATGTTGCATATTCTATTAATTGAAATAAATTCAAGTGTGAATGATATTCTATTAACAAGTATATTCTTATGCTTTAGCGAAAGCAAATGTCAATGTTTATAATTTTTAAGTTCAAGTGACATGTTCTAGAAAGTCTTTTATGTTGCATGTTTAAATAAATAAAAAAAAAACATATATTGTTATTTTGATAATTTAAACAAATAAGTATAGGTTATTCTTCTATTCTTATTTTTTAAGTGTAAAGTTATTCTCAATTATTTTAAATATATCATTTAAACCTTTTATTTGTATACTACAAATATGGGCATGGATTTTTGTAGTAGAATTTTTGGATAGCCTATTGAACATCACTTTTATCACTATATAAATTATTTGTTATTTCAGAGAAAGGGAAAGAATTGGTTGAGTAGAAGTTGTTCAAGTTAGAGATGCTAGTACAGTTTGAGAGGTATTCGTTTAATAGTATAACATTTATTTATATATTTTGATGTTTACATGTATTTTGGACTATTGTAAATGATTTCTTTGGATAAAATTAAAAAAAAAATGGCTTTGGTGTGTGTAAAAATTGTGATTGAGACAACTAGGTTCAAGTTTTAGTTCTTCCATTAGACCGTGGGGAAACTCTTTTTAGAAAAAGATAAACATTAATGATTGTATTTTTTAAATAAGCTTATTGGTGCTTCCTATAATGGGGCTTTCATTTGCTTAGTCTAACCGTCAAAATTATAAGCCTATTAGCACTAAAATTGATTAGGCTTTCAATAACTCTCTTTGGCTAGATCTTCTACCTTTTTTAATGAAAAGATCTATCCAAACATTCACAAAAAAACAATTATTTTAAAAAACTATAGGACATACTTCTTTACTCGTAATGCCAAGATGGTCACTACCTTGATTTTATATTTTCATATGGATTGTATCTTAATGTTTTATTAAAAGCTTTAGGTCTCAAGGACTGTCTAGAACTTAGACTCTAGTAGTATCAATTAGTTTATTTTTCTTT
Source organism: Dendrobium catenatum (assembly GCF_001605985.2). NCBI lineage: Eukaryota > Viridiplantae > Streptophyta > Magnoliopsida > Asparagales > Orchidaceae > Dendrobium > Dendrobium catenatum. The sequence goes on along the minus strand of NW_021319891.1, from coordinate 266,333 downwards.
CCTTAAAAGCGAATAAGAAAAATGTATTTACTCACTAAAGAAGAATCCCTCCAATTTTATTTTTATTTTAAAAGCTAAAACTATGCATGAAAAGTTTGCGCAAATAACCATTAATAAATGTCATTGGGTTAAACAAATACGAAATGTTATTTTTTATTGAAATAAAATAACAATAAACATCAAGCTTTTATCCCACTACTTGGGATCAGTTATATAAATCATATTTCTTCATTATGTCCTACTAAGAATCAAATTCTTATTTAAATCTAATTAAAAAAAAAATCATTTTTAAAATTTTTATAACCAAGTCTTTTTAGGTCTACCTCTACCTCTCTTAATATAGGCCAAATCTAATACATGTAGTCTCCTAATGATTGTATTTTTTAAATAAACATTTATGTGACAAAATCATCTAAAGTTACATTTCACGTATATGATCATTTCAATTCTCTCTCTAAGAGTAATGTCACTCATACATGTGAGCATTTTCATCTTTGCAACTCTTAGTTATATGCCACTCTTTTAATTGCCAACATTATTGCAGGTCTCACAACCATCTTATAAAAATTTTTCTTAGTTTGAGGGATAATTTTCTATCACATAACAGGTTCAAAGCATTTCTCCACTTTGACCATCGAACTTATATTTTACTAATAATATCTCAATTTCTTTCACCATCACTTTGGAAAACAAACCTGAGATATTTAAAGTGTGTACTAAGGACTTAATCGCCCAAAGACAATTAGTCAACTTGAATTCTGCTGATATTTGTTATTTGTATTAATTCATTAGTCAGTTTTGCGATGGGAGAGCTTCTCCTTTTTATTCCCTCGTGCTGCTGATAGGTTTTTTGAGCTTGTGGACAATGAACATCTGTGCAAAATCCTGTAGAACTTTGGTTTTACTTGATAAGATACTCCTCCAGTTGATTATTTTGCTGTGGATGGAGCATGAGCGCCTCTCGATTCTGATTTGTACGCCTAGATTTGCAATTTTGCTGATCTTTCGCTCCTTTGACCATCTGTTTTGTCGAAATTTTGCTTCATCTTTTTGCTAGCTCAAATGTATGTTACACAGTTCCTTCTCTATTAAGGAACTAATTCAACTTTCTGTAAATTTAGTTGTAAATCTGGTGCAGTGAATGTAATTTTTTTAAAAGCTATTAACATAAATTTTTTTTAAATAATAAAATAATAGTAATCAAATTATAATTATAATTATACCCTTAATATGAGAGAGAGAGAGAGAGAGAGAGAGAGAGAGAGAGAGAGGTTGTGATGAACAGCTACGGCCGGTTGGTTGGGGCAAAAGCACTGCTTCTGTGGAGTCACTAAAAACAGATGAGAGAAACACAGAAGCTCTCGATGGTCTGACGATTTTTTTTCAGGTGACAGCAGAATTTCAGAAACAAAACACGGGAAGAATTTGTTCTCTTTCTTGCTTTCTCTCTCTCTCTACTTGGCACTATTATTTAAGAGAAGTGCTTTTTTTAAATAAATTTTAAGCCGAAATAATGAATAATTTAAATCTGAAGTATCATAAGATCTGTCAATATTATTTCTAACTTTTTTCCCTATTATTTTCGGCTAGAAAATATTTTTAATATATTTTAAGCACCTTTAAATTATAAAATTGGTTAATATCAATTTTTTTTTTGTTAATATCAACTTATTTTGATATGTTGGTTGAAAACTTTAGCTATCAATTAAGAAGTTTTGAGTTTCAAAATTTCATATGTGATGTGTGTGATTTTAGCTTAATTGATCTAAATATTCAAAAAAAATTGTTTAACTAATTTGTATGCCGGGCTATGAGTTTAGCTTAGAAAAATTGCTTCCTTGGGTTAGCCTCAATGAGCTAACTATTAAGTCAAATTTGATTAAGATAAAATATTATGATTAAAAGTTTGTTTGGGATAATTTTTTTAATGTTTTATTTTTTAGATCACAATCATAAATTCTATTTGGCCCCTGCAATTTTACTTTTTTCAAAAAAATATTGTACTAGAAAGCTTCTTTTTATAATAATTTTAAAAAATTACTTTATCTACAGTAGCTTTTCAAAGTAGCAAGAAAGCTATCTCGAATAAAGCTTCAGACGGGTTTAAATTTGATTTAGACTTCGTTTGGGACGGCTTTCTTTATGTTTCTTATAACAGCTTTTTAGTATAAATTTTTTACTAAAAAACTGCTTTTAGAAGCAGTAATAAAGTTGTCCTTAATGAAGCCTTAATCAGCATTATTTGATAAGAGTGTTACTTCTTTATAAAGATGGTTGTATAGCTGTTTCGGGGAAAATATTTTTTGATAGCTATTATGGAAAGCTACTTCTTAGTATAGAAGTTTCTTAAAAATAATGCGAAAGAAATAGACAAATATAATTATGATTGTGGGCTGAAAAATAAAATAGTAAAAAAATTATGAGTCTTAGTTTAGTTTAAAATAGAATTGGAATATCTATTTTTTATATATATAATTAAATTTAAATTAACATTACTACTAATTTATATTTATAATACATGCATCAAAGGACAACTGCCTAAAAAATACATATATTTGGGTGAAAATTATCTAAAATTTTTAAATTTTCTCAAAATAAAAAAAAATTAATTTGGAAAATGCATCTATAAAATTATGATTAAAGAAAATCTTTTTTAAAAAAATTCTCACTATCAAAAAAACAATGAAAATGTCGTAAGAAAGTAGAGTTTTTAAAAATTAATGGCCGTATCAAAAATTTTACTTTATTGATAAAGAAGTCATTGTCAACTTTTTTATAGCTTTTTAAATTTTTGGTAATATATATCACTGTAAAAGGTTATCTTTGTAATTTTGTAAGTCTTACTAAAGCAATAAAGCTAAAATTACAAAAAGGCCACTCAAATGCATTTTTAGTACATTAAATATACAAAAAAAAAATGTAGATACCAAGTAAGCTAAAAGACTCATTAGGTTGATGCTTGAATGAATTTTTCTATGACAATAACAATATATAGAAAAAATGGTGGGTTTCTCTCCTTGGCTCGGATGAACACATTTTATCTATGTATATGTGGGATCTTCATGCAAAGTTAAGTATTTAACTTCTCATTCTAAACTCCTTAAATATTCTAGCATTAATAGTTTGATTTCAATTATGAGCATTATTTTCTACACATGCAAGCAGTTATTTGATGGATGATATCTAATCTCCCAATCAAGGGCAACATACATGACTTTGGAAGATCATATGTGCAAGAAGGGGCGCATCATTTGCAAATCCTTCAATTCGTAAAGATGGTTGACATCATAATATGATGGAGCTCTCCCAAACAAAATTAACAACAGATTTGAGCAGATCAATTTGATGGCACCCATGCAATTCCCTCTTCTTATCATGCCACAGTTCATCCTCTAACAAAACTATATCATGATATCTTGTGCACTGCTAGCTAAGCTGATCAATTCCATGATACTTATTTGAAACATTTTTTGGGTAATCTTATTGAACTTGAATCAATCTCATCTTATTAATAGACCTCGTGATATCATAAGAGAAAAATTTTGATACTTTATGTCACAACCCAGCCCAGGAGGATCCACAGACAGAAGATGTCCTATAGCATTGAATTGAGACAGACTATCCCAAGATTTAAGTTTTGGGCATATTTCACATACAATTTTTAAATTTAACAGATGACAGAGCTTCTAATTAACTTTCAATGAAAAAAATATAATAAAATCATCCACAAATTTCTTTTCATTCATCATCAAAATATTTTTACAATAAATTCTACTATATACAGTACATAGCTACAGACCAGAATAGAGAAAATAAGCAAATAGTCATGATTGTATAAAAATTAAAAAAAACACCTATACTGACTCAAACAGATCATAACTGAGACCACAACTACTCAACCAATTTATTCCCTTTCCCTTGACTTGAAACATAATGCAGAACATGTGTGAGCAACCACAACTCAGCATGTCACACCCACCGATCTAAATTTTAAAATATTTCATTTATTATTTATTTAATTGAATTTAAAAGTAGTTCATCATAAGTTTATCACACAATATAGTTTTAATTGCATATAACTAAAATAAGACTGACTCTATACTGAAATTAAATAAATAAGTACTCTATGTTACATTTAGGGAGCCCAAGTTTATGTTTTAATGATAACAAATATTATTATATTGTATTTAGGTTTTCCAACACTTTATTAATTATTGCATATAATTTTTTGTGTATAAAATATTTCAGGTTTAGTATACACAAAGCACTGTCAAGGAATCAAAACTCAATACTGAGTAGTATAGATTTGATCTATGCAAGAGTTTATACTTTTATTTTCTTAGTTCTATCAATGTAAAAAGGTGTATGTTAGAATATTAACCGTGCACACGTACACACATGATAAAATAAAAAATAAAGATTTTTATTTTTCTATTTAATTATATTATACGTTCTCAATCAAACTGTATAGATCAGTTCAAACATAAATTAATTAAAGTATTTAATTTAAATAAAAAATTAAAATTCATATATAACTAATCATACAATATGACCAAAAATCCCTCCATAAAATCTAACTTATCTAAATAGACAAATTTGAATTTTAAAATTAGAACTAATCGTAATATATAAATAATTTTGTATTGTGCGATCTTTTAAATCATTGCCTAATTAGGTCGTTTAATTAAACGAACAAATTGGAAGTGATTGGTTATAGATCATAATGTATGATACTATATCGTATTGTAAAGGTCGCCCGAGGAGTCTATAGATGAAGTTTGGTTCATCTAGTATGATCATAAGATCATACTATAAGAATCACCCGAGGGCTCTTCGGATGACTTTTTGTTTGTTCTGTATGATATGGTATTTAGTTTTACTAATCATACTATATGAATAATATCATATTGTATGATATTATTAAATTATTTCATAATTTAATCCCTATAATTAAGCAATCAAATCAAAATTAATTGTAATTAGCAATCGTATTGTACCTTGTTACCATTTGTACTGTACAAATTGGGTGGCAACAAAGATAAGCTTTCATTGAATTGAACTAATTGCAATATACAATAAGATTTCATATTAGATGATATGTGCAAAATATTTGAACTAATTGTACTGGCCACTGTTCATCGTATAGAGCTAAGAAGGGGTTATTGAACTTATTGTACTTTACGATCTACATGTCATACTATATGAATACAAACAAGTTAATTTAAAATTAGGATTTTATTGGAGCCTATTATTTCATTTGAGAATTTCTTTTAGAAGTTATTTGGTTGTGTGTTCTGTAAGAAAGTGTTGTAGAGAGAGCTTTGAGCTAGGGCGACAAAGGGTGAAGTTTATGAGAAAAGGAGATGACCCCTATAAGATTCAAGGGATTATGAGAGGGTGTTTTCACATGGTTGTTCTAATTAACTTGCACTTTAGTTCTTTCATGCGTAAAGGTTTATCTTAAGGGAATCTTTGGGAAGAAGACCCCTTTGGTGACAAAGGACCCGGCCTCTGCCACATCAAATTGATGAAAGGGATTCAACTACTCCGCCATATTATCCTGCATTATCTCATCTCACGAGCTTCTTTGATATTCTGTCCAACTACAAGAAAGGCTGAAACTGACTCCAATCAGTCAACTACAATCCATGAGCGGATTAACGACCAACAAGGTTTGATGTAATTGAAAGGGAGCTCATCCACTCTTTCATCCACTTATGCTACTTTTCATCCTTCTTTAAGGGAACCACTCAAATTAAGTGTAGGGATTGGATTCACGTGAATGAGTTCCTCGAGACCATCTCCACCAACCAAAATCAAACTAGCACTACTTGCTCCATTCACTAGTAATGAGCCAGGCAGTATTTACCCATTCTCATTGATACAAAAAAGCTACTAAAAGTCCCCCAACCCCCTCCAGCGGCTTTGGCAGCAGAAGTCAAGTGGAAAAAACCTCTAAAACCTCCTCTCCGATTACCTTTAGCGGTTGTGATCTTAGTTGGTTCAGCTGCGATTGCGCTGTTTAATCAATTTCTTCACTGGTGAACCCTAGAACACATTCAGTAGGTTGTATTCCTTCGACTCTGTTCAGCGGCCTTTTTTGGATCACCAACTGACTCAGAACCAACTTTAGTAATTTGCTCGATGGGAGGCTTAGACATGATTGGTGCCCTTGCCTCTATCTTTCTTTCTTTTAAACTTTAGTAAAGTGGACTCAAATCAATGAAGTGAACAACTGAACCTCTTTATCTTTCAGCTTTGCTAGGAATCTTCTACTTGCTTATTGAAGCTTTGCTTCCTTTAATGAAAAAAAAAAATAGCAACTATCAGAAAAAGCTTATCTTTGATAGCAGTCATAGGGAGAGTTCATAAAGGATCTAATCGTAGATAGAGACTGAAACCAGTACGCGGGGGTAGGGGGCGAATGTAGCCAAGTGGATCTAGGCAGTGGTGGATTGTGAATCCATCATGCACGGGTTCAATTCCCATTATTTGCCCATCACATTCTTTCCATTTTTTTTGAATTATCAATGTAGAATATCTAATTAGAATCAAATGTATGACTAGATCCGAAGAGTCTTAGCATAGAGCAACCTCTTTTTTCAACATCAACATGAAATGTTCTTTCATGGGTGGGTTCTGTTGGGCATCGCAGTGGACTTCTTATCATAGAAGAAATATGAATTGGGAAGAAGATATGGTCTCCATACCATAGGTTCATCAGGATATCACTAGAAGGGATTGAGCCTTTCTCAGAATCAAAGGCGTGCCTACCAACACATGTCAAAGTGTTTGGCTTGCACTTCTCTTTCCATTTGTTCCAGCTATGAAAGAAAAGAATGGGTGTATAACTCTTTTTTTTCTATCGCTATTTTTGTACTTAACTTCTAGCCTCCGGCCACCCTTGTGATTTTTTGGGAGTTGGAGTTGGAGTCAAATCATTTTGGTGGTCAATCTACTCAACAGTTGAGAACATGGATTTGGTCTATGTCTGGACTACTGCGGTGCTCATAGGTCTTCCTATTTTCATTCAGTATGTTCCGCTCATCCCTAGCTTATCTTATTCAGTCACTTGGAGAGCATCTTATTCAGTCACTTGGAGAGCAGCTTATTGATTACGTTTCTCAGGGTTTGGTTTAAAAAAAGAGGAAAATTTGTAAGTTTTTGCTATCCCAAATGCTTTTCAACTTTGCTTCATCCCGCACATGATTCGTCAATGTCTTCTATAGATTGACCTATCTATTATATGGATGGGGCTTTCCATAAAGAAAGGCCTTAATGGGATGGGGCACCTCCTATCATATGCATATACAAGCACTATAAGAAAGAAAAGTGATCTAACTATAAGAATTATTTGACATAACATAATTTATATAAATTAAAAGCTATAACTGATACAATTATTTAATAATACTGATAAAATTGATATAAAGGCAATTTATATATATGAGTTATATGATATACATGATATACATGCATAACATAGACACTGCATAACATGCATATGATAATAACAGATGTACCAATGTAATAAGATATTATATAAACTATTTTGTAACTACTAGGTATAAGATTGATATATTTTATTGATAATTGTTCGCTTTGTTATTGTTCACTACTCTTAAGATATTTAATTGTACTAATGTTTATTGGTCATAGGACATATTGCTATTTCATGACTATTACATACTTCTAAAGCTATATGTTCATATTGATAGTGATTTAATACCTATATGCATATTATTCATGCCTTACATTAATTTTAGTTTTAGGTTCTAGTAACCTACTGAGTTGTAGCTCACTCAGTAGTTTTACTTATTTTTATGAAGGGGTTAAGATCCAGCAGAGTGAGGATGGATAAAAAATTGATGTTTTATTTTGTTTCTATATTTTCTCTAGTTTATTATTTCATAGTCATGTGCTTAGAAAGGTTAAATGAATGTACTTATTGATCTCCTGACTTCAATACATAAATTTTGAGGGATAAATATTATTTTATATTTTAATGTTATGTAATTTTTAGTTACTTTTAATGTATTAATTTATATTAATAAATTCATAGATGCTTTGGTTGGTTAATAAATAGATAAATAGATAATTCTTTTGAAAATTAGACTATAGGGTTTTATAATTACTATTAGAGCAAAAATTATTAGAAGAATTGAATTATAATGAGAGCTATAGGGAAATATTTGATATGGGTAAACATGGGTAGTTTTAAAATATATTTTCATTGCATTCATTCCATATATATGTACAATTGAATTATTATTTGATAAGAAAGAGAATTATACTGAGTGCAATGGAAGTGCAAAATGAACAGAGTGTTGTTTCTCCAATGAGTTATGATAGCATGATGAAATTTTTCAGTACGATAATATAGCTGATGAGTAATGCACAGAAAAGATAAACTATGAGCAAAGAGACTTAAGTGGATAAATATTTATATACGTTCTATAAGATGAATCCCTGCTACTCAAGGGAGCTATAAAGCCACTAGGAATAGAAGATTGGCTCTTAAGGATAGAGAATAGATTGGATAATATGTGGTGTCCAGAGAATAGTAAAATATCGCTATAGTGTTTTTATTTAAAAGAGAAGCTGAGAGATGGTGGATTGGAAAAAAAGAGAGAAATTAAGGAAATATGAATGCAGAGATTACCTACGTAGGATTTATTATTATCTTCAGAGGATGGTCAATTTCTCCATCTGCCCAACATTAGATACATGAGACATGAGATTATAATAAGGGAACATAATAGTGATGCAATATGAATCTGAGTATAATACACTAGCCAGGTATGCACCCCAATTGGTCAATATTGCTAACATAAATGCTACAACTTTTTGAGTAAATTGAAGGATGAGTTGAAGAATCTGTTAGCTCCACTAATAATTTGGGTATTTTTGGAGTTTATGGAGAGAGAGAGAGAGAGAGAGAGAGAGAGATACTAGTGTAAAATAATTTGGTTATTCCCTAATTTAGGTAGCGCATGAGTAGAATAAGAGCAAGTGAAGTGGTAACTAGACAAGAAAGTAGTGATAAGATAAGGATATTTATTGATATTAGGAGAGGTCACATGGTACCATATGGTAATGCATAGGACTATCCAAGATGTGGGAGCAGATATATAGGATAATTTTATCTTCTCACTAAACAATGCTTCTGATGTGGTCAATATGGATATAGGATGAGCAAATGCATCCATTAGTTCCATTTAAAATTTAAGAATTTTTTGAATTTGTTAAGAGAGTGAGACAGAGGGAAAATGATTTTGTTATTCCCAAGTTCAGGTAGGACATGAGTAAAATGAGAGCAGGTAAAGAGGTAAGTGTAGGAGAAAGTGGTGATAATAGAAGAAGATTTACTGATATTATGAGAGGACACAAGGTGAATGAGAGATAGATCCATACCATATAGTCAGTAATGACACCACCTCTAGTACAATCAAGATAATACATTTTAGGTCATCTAGAAGTGAGAGATACTCCAAAAAGGCCCATTGGTATAAATTCTCTTATGAATAACATTATTTTAATTGAAATGAATTAAAATTATTTCATTTGCATTCATATGATTGAATGATTGACATGAATATTGACTAAAATGTACATATGTTTTAATTTGATTGATAAGTTATATGATTGATGGTTGATATGAATGATAGATGTGACCAATGATCAGAGATATGTAGTGAGAAATGTTAAGGTCAAAATTTTTATAAGGCGGAGAGATTATAATAGCCCATGTTTGACTCAGTCAAATAATTATTTTGGAGTAATTATAAGTAAAATTTATAAATTGTCTTTCCATAATATAAATACTATTGTATTAAAATTATAATAGATTTCTCCTAATTTTAGGGGCAATGTAGAAACTTGACAACTATCAGTACAAGTGAAGTTTTTTTAGACTGTTAGGTGTTCGTTTTGTAATTTGATTTTACCAGATCATTTTAGACATGCTTAACTAATTTAAGAATATTTTTTTTATAATTTTTATAGCTCCAAATTTGATGATATAAAAGAATTGATATGAAGTTTATGCTAAAAATTGAACAATTGATATAATTATCTTTAAATCCATATGTTATTTTATTATAAATTAGAAAATTTCCATTTCCATTTACATAACTCATTAAAACTTTTTTTTTACTCTTATTCATTTAATAGATAAAATAAAATTGAAAATGAGAAGAAAAAGAGAGGAGAGAGAAAAAAATTCTAAGATTTGGAGGTCATGGAGCAATTTTTGCTAGTCTGTCAAGTTAAAATTTTATTTGTCTCAAGGTAGGCTAAAATTACCCTACTTTTGATTTCAATAAGTTTATGTATTTTGCATTTATTAAATTTTAATTTGATCAAAATATATAAGTTAGTATATCTTAATTTTTAGCAAACTTGCACCGCATAACTTTTAATATGTGATAGATGTTGTTAATATGACATATAAATTTCACTAATTTTGGTTCATATATAAATTTTACATGCATTAATATGATATAGTGAACTAAATATTGAGTGAATTATTAGATTTATTATGTTATATAGAAATTATGAAATATGTATATATAAAAAAGGTTGGATAGAAATTATTGGCTGATTCAGATTGCTTGGAGACATGATACCTTGCACATGAGGGTGAGCCTATAAGATTTCCTTTAAAATAAAGTTTGATATGTAATCCTAAATGATATAAAAAATGGAGGCATATGGAGACATATTGATATGATGTAATACACCAATTGGCAAGAAGTGATGACTTTTGATGTGAAAACTACCTGACCTAAATGACTTATGATATGATTGATTTTTTCAGGGCTAAAATTAGAAAAAATATTATAGATAGTTAGATGTCTTTTATTTAAAAAAAGTGCTTATATATACATATAATAGGAATATATATATATTATAAATTACAAAATTGAGATGGCATAATTTATATAAGATACAAGCTATGACTGATACAAGCATTTGGTAAGATTGATAAAATTGGTGTAAAAGTATTGAATATATATGAATCTCCTAATTTACATGATCCACATGCATATCATGGACATTAGACATCATACATATGATAATAACATGTATACTGATGTAATAAGATGTTATATAAACAATTTTATAACTGTTAGATATAAGATTGATAGATGTTACTGATAATTATTTCGTTGGTAACTTATTGTTGCTCGTAACATAAATAGTTATATTGTTATATATTGATCATATAACCTATTACTATTTTATTTATTATTACATTCTTTTATAGTTATATGCCAATAGCGACAATGATTGAATGATTACAAGCGTACGATTTATATTACCTTTTATTGATTTTAATTGTAAAATTTTGGTAACCTACTGAGTTTTATCCTACTCAATGGTTTTACATGTTTTAGGAAGGGTCAGGATCTAATGGAGTGAGAACAAATCAAGAATTCACTTTATTTTTTTTTGTGTATTTTCTCTAGTTTTATTATTTTGTATTTAGGAGTTTAAAATGTTGAAATGTGTAATGATTGATCTATTGGTTTATGTATATGAATTTGAGGGATCAATATAATTTTTTATTTAAATTTTATATAATGTTTAGTTGTTTTCATTGGATTAATTTATATTAATGAATTCATAGAAGCTCTAGTTAGTTAATTAATAGTTAAATAGATAATTTTTCCAAAATTAGACCCTATGGTGTTATAATACCAATACTTGAATGAAAATAATTATTATAAGTAAACTCAATAAGAAGTATATGATCTTCCTAATTACCTCTAAAACACATAACCTTAAAATATATTCTAATGCCTAAATAGTCCTCTTAGACTATCCATTATCTTGTTGGTTAAAAGTCATACTAACATGCATTTTGTGTCCAACCTTCTTGAATACCTCTCCATATCATGGAGGTAAATCTATCATCTCTATCGGAGTTTATCACATTCAATATTCAATACAATAAAACTAAATTTTGCATATAAATATATGCCAATTCATATACATAATCAACTTGTTAGATTATAATAGAGTATAGACTTCTTCAGATGATGTACTACAACCCAGATAGCATCATATACTTACCTCATTCTTGGAAATCCCATAGTAAAGTCCATAATCATCTCTTCCCATTTTCACTCTACATAAGTAAGGGTTACAGAATACCTCTTAATCATTAATGTTTAACTTTCACTAACTGATAGACTTCATACATAGTAACAAAATCTATCAATTCCTTCTTTAGTCTAGGCTACTAGAATATACCTTTAAGATCACTATATATTTTATTGGTTCCTAAATGATTAATATAATCTAAATAACATGCTTCATACTAATCTCTCTTCTTAAATCTCAATAACAAGGAACCCTTAACATATCCTTATAGATGATAAAACCATAACCAGATAATTACATTTTAGGTTTCTTAATAGACTTGATCTGGTCGTTATTTCAAACACTCTATATCTGACCTATGAGTTTCTTGAAACCTTTCTTGAAAAGATGGTTGGATAATCATTTGAGTTAGAATGCCATAATCCTGATCAATAGGTGAAATCACTTGTAACTCCAATATTTCCAAATTTTGATTAGATGATCATCAATAGTAAGCAAAAGACTCGACATCCAAGAAGACTTCCTACTTACAGAATATGCTACAACATTCACATTTGCAATCTGATATCGAATAATCAAATAAAAATCTTTGATCAATTCAAACCACCTCCATTGTCTTAGATTTAGATCTTTCTAAGTGAATATGTACTTCAAACTATTATGATGAGAGAAAATCTCGTACATAACTCCTTACAAATATTTCCTATATAATTTCAACACAAATATAATAGTATCATACTCTAAGTCATGCATCCAAGAATTTCTCTCATATGGATTCAACTATCTTGAAGCATATTCTACAACTTTCTCATGCTACATCAGAGCACATTCCAATCTCTTTAATGAAGCAACACTGGACACCAAAAATCCTTTTATACCTGATCAAATAGTCTGAACTAGAGAAAATATCAAACAAACCTTCAACTTCTAAAAACTTGTTGCATACTTGATGTCTAAATGAAATTCACTGACTTCTGAGTCATTCTCGTCAAAGGTGAAAGTTTGTGAGGGGTGTTAAACCCTAAAGAACTAGCCCCGAGGCTAACCAAGAGGGGGGTGAATTGATTATTTAAAAAATTCTTTAACAATGAGAAAAATCTTTTTATAGCTTGATGTGAAAGAGAATTACATTCATAATAAAAAGATAAATCAACATTTTCACCCATGTAGTTAAATATACAAAATATAAATACAAAAATAATAAAGGAAAGAACACACCATATTTATAGTGGTTCGGTCCAATCTGACCTACTTCCACTCCTCGGAGGCACCCTTTGAGTATTGCACTAAACCTTTAGTGATTCTACAATAGCCCTCACAACTAGGCAAAGATGCCCTTACAAAATCACTTCTACCTTTCCCAATGCAGTGGAGTAGTTAGATCCTTTAATACGAAAGAGATCTTCTTCTTCTCAAAATTCCACAAGATGAACCTTGAATTTGATGGTGCTAAGCTACAAGCTTGCCGAAGAAACAGTGTGAAATCCCCACCACACTCCCTTAAAATCCCCTCCAAGAATCTTCTCCCTCTAAAACTCCTCTCTTTTCTCTCTCCCTTTTAATTTTTCTCTAGAAGAATAAAGACACAAGGGTGATAAAGATACTTATCAAGTGCCTTGACAAAGCTTAAATATAGGGCTTCAAAACCTCAAAAATTCAATTATATCGATAAAGATCATCTAGTATGATTGCAGGATCATCCAATATGATGTTTTTAAATAGAGGGCTTTAGAAAACACTAAAAACTCAATTCAGGCGCCAAATATTATCATGTATGATCGCAGGATTGTCTAGTACGATGTGTAGAATTTGACCTAATAGTCTTGGATGTTCTCCGAATAATACAATATGATCAGTTAAAATTTGTATAGATCATCCAATACAATATTGAGAGCATCTGGGATAATTAGTTCAATCAAAATGTAGTTAGTCCAAGATGAAATATAGGACAACCAAAATTGTTCTATATTAATTGTACATTATGAACTAGATCATATCGTACAATCAAAATATCAAAAATTAAGAAAATTTGATTTATTAATCATATGATTAATTTAGGTATGATTTTTATAGATTATCTAGTACGATGTAGATCAACTTGGACGACTAGAACAAAATATGAAATTTAAAATGTTGTCTAAATTATAATTAGCGGCTACTTTCCATGATCATAACTAATCATCATGGATGATCCAAATCATCCAGTATGATTAGTTAGATGAATTTATCATACAATATGATTAGTTCAAGGATTGAACTTTTAGTTTTGACTCAATCTCACTCCCCTTGAGTGTGTGTGGGCATGGTCACTAAGTAAGCATACACCCTTATAGGACTTGACTCAAGTAACTAAAAATAACTCAATAAATATTATAAAAATCATTACAAAATAACATATTCTACTTAATCTTACATCTTGAATCTTCATTAGATGGTGTGTGGTATTCCTAAAAAGTTTGTACACACACAAACAACAATATATTACAAATATAAGTAGATAAAAGAATGTGAGCCACAATGTGTGTTATCACCAAAAATATAAACTCATGAGCTCTAGTTGTAACAATATCCCCCTTTTTTATGATGACAAATATTATTGGTTGGATTTATAAAATAAAAAATATTTTCTCCTATTCTCTTCCTCACTAAGATAATTATATTAAAAATAGGGTAAATAAAAAAGTTCCCTTTTTTATTTTTTTTAACATAGAAATAAACAAAAAATTAAAAACTTTTAGAACCTAAACAATAAATAAACTAATACAAATACAATATGAACACATGCAGCTTAAACACAAATACAACTATTCAAACATATTCTCCCCCTTTGACATTATCAAAAAGAAGGAAAACAATTAAAAAATAAAGCGAAACACACATAATAGACTTTGATCAGGCGAACGTGGTGCTGATGTTTAAGAAGAATCAATTAATTTCAATAAATTTTTTCAAAATAAGAAAGTTACTTCATAATTTTATTCAAAAATATAGTAAGAAATGAATTGACCACACTAAGATCCAAAAAGAAATTTAAATTTTATCAACCCTAGCTCAGGCTCCTTACAGGTTAAAGTCCTTTTTAAACAAAAATCTAATTCATAAAAAGAATTATATAAAATATATATATATATTCAATCTTCTTACATGAAATATATTTAATAGAATATCAATGCAAAAAAAGGTGAGTTAGAAATCATTATTTCCAAACTTAAGTATCGAAAGTATCATTTAAATACATAGGCTTTTAAGATTTAAAAATACAAGAAAGGTAAGTTAACTTATTGTGGACTCATTTTGTGACTCTTTATCAGTTTTTAGCACACTTTGTGTAACTTCTGGATTTTGATAAACATTTATGAATCTTTTAATTTTGAGGTACATTGTGCATCTTTTCATTTTGGGTTCATTTTGTGCATCTTTTCATTTCTGTAATTTTAATTCCTTTCTTATTCTTTAAAGACTCAAAACAAACTTGATAAAATGATAAAAACAAGCAACATAATTAAGAAAATTATGAAGTAGATTCATCAACTTACAAATGATTTCTATGAGATAGAAGAAATATAGGATGATAAAAAATATTTTATTTTAAATGTTCAATTCTTAAATTGATATTATTTTTTATTCAAAAATTCAATTGCCTAATTAAGGAAATGAGAAGGAGAGATATAATCATGAATTTCCTTCTTTTAATAACTTAGAAAAGTTAATAAAACTAAAAGATTTTAGGTAAAAAAAAATAGAGGTAAAATTTTCATTAAAATTTTGAATGAAATTAATTAATTCTCTTATGAAAATACAATGTGAAAAGTTGTGTGTGTTAATCAGAGATAAATCACAAAAAATATATATGAAAAATAAAATAAAAGGATTACAAAAAGAAACATAAAAAATAACACAGAAAACATTTATAATGAACAAAACAAAAAAAAAGAACATATACGCATACATTAACTACAACACATAACCATATAAATAAAACTTTATACCTCATTACCTTGCTCTTGGTCCGATGATTCATAAACTAGGTCTGCCTAGAAGATTTTTTTCTTTTTATCATTTTCCCTTATTGCAATTTGCTTATTTTTTGACATTTTTCTTTGTTGAAAGAGTTTTTAAATTAGGGCATTCATTTTTCATAGGTCCGAGTTTCCTATACCTAAAGCAAGCAATGTCAAAAGAAATCTTAATATTCTTATCATTTTTACCTTTGTTCACTTTTGTTGATGTTTGTGCTTTAGTATATTTTCAAATCTGCTTATAATTGATGTTATATTTTTACTCTCAACATCTACTAAGTCATTTTCATCCATGTCTTTAGCTTTTAGTACTATTGTTTCACTTGCATCAAAATATCTTTGACCCAAACTTTGCTCGTAAATAATGAGTGACATAATCAAATTATCAATAGAATATTCATTCAAATTTTTTGATTCACAAAAAGTAATGACTTTGGCTTTAAACTTATTAAGAAGACAACGTAGAATTTTATTGACTTTTTCAAAATTTGAAAGTTCTTTACCTAAGGAGTGTAATAATGTCATAATTTGAGTAAACCTAGTATACATATCTAAGATAGTCTCATAAGATTTCATACAAAATAGTTAATAATCATACATTAAAATATTCAACTTAGATTGCTTGACTTTATTAGTCTCTTTATATGTAGCTCATAATCTATCCCAAATTATTTTACTAGTAATACATATAGAGATTCTCATGTAATTTTTATAATTCAAAGCATAGAAAAAAAAATTCAAGCATTTAGCATTTAGTTGGACATTGATTTGTTCTTATCTACTCCATTGAGTAATTGGAATATTAGTTTTGATTCTATTTATAACACATGATGGTACAAAATAACCAATTTAAATCATATGTCACATTCTATAATCAATTGATTGCAAGAAAGTAGACATACAAATTTTTTTAAAATTAAAAAAAAAATTAAATAAAGGTGGTCGTGTGATTAAATATCCTTCCGTAATATTATAATTTCCAAAATTAGCCAATAATCTTTTTTCAAAAAATATTAAAAACTTAATTTATGAATCCCACTCTAATTTCACTTGAAAGTTTGTGAGGGGTGTTAAACCCTAAAGAACCAGTCCTGAGGCTAACCAAGTAGGGGGTGAATCAATTATTTAAAAATTTCATTAACGATGAATAAAAATATTTTTATAACTTGATGCAGAAGCAAATTATATTCAAAATAAAAAAGATAAATCAATGATTTTACCAACGCAGTTAATCACAAGAAAAATAAAATTGGAAATAATAAAGGAAAGAACACACTAGATTGATAGTGGTTCAGTCAAATTTGACCTACCTCCACTCCCAAGAGGCACCCTTTGAGTATTACACTAAGCCTTTAGTGACGCTTATTTAGCCCCCACAGCTAGGTGGAGAATCCCTTACAAAATCTCTTCCATCTTCCCCAGTGCGACGGATTAGTCATGTCCTTTGGCACCAAAGAGATCTTCTTCTTCCAAACTTCCTTCATGATGAACCTTTAATTTGATGGTACTAAGGTGTAAGCATACCGAATCAACAATGTGAAATCCCCTCCACACTCCCTTGAAACCTTTATTGTGAATCTAGATTCAAGATTTATAATTTTAATGATAGCAAATATTTCTGATACTTATATTTTTCTATGAATTCCTTTCCTACTAACGTTTCAGGTTCACAAGGTCATTTATAAATAAAGCTAGCTCAAGATTGGGCAGACTAGGAGTGAGTTAGTTTGTAAGTTCTTGTTAAGAGTTTTTACCTTTTCTTGAGTCAATTGTAATAAAATGGGTCCTGATGCTAAGTAACTTTTCACACACACACTTCAGGAAAAATTCTGTCTATTTTAGAGTTTTTTGTTTTTGATCATATAGTACGGGACGATCCCAAATTATCATGGATGATCAGTTAAAAATAGAAACTCTAATTAGGACATCCTGGTTAAGGTATCCATAATTAAGCAAATCATTCTATACAATATTATCATCGTTAAGGAGTGAACCAAAGACAACTTGATGCAGGTGAGAAAAAGAAGGAGAAAATTATGGCACTAAAGGCCAACGATACGGACACTAATTCTTCTTGGTCTAAAAGAGATGATGTTGCCTTAATTATGAGGAGATTCAAAAGCTTTCTAAGGGAGAAGAAAAATCATCATCATAAGTGGAATAAAGGTAAGGGTAGCAAAAATTTTAAAAGTTCTACTTATTTGATTTGTTTTGAATGTAGGAAGTCGAGACATGTTAAAGCTGATTGTTGTACACTTAAGACTCACTCAAGCAAGGAGAAGGATGTGGAGAAACACAAGTTCATGAAGGACAAGAAGCGGTTCCAAAAGGCATTCTAGGCAAATTCTACATCTAACTCCTCTGAGACTGAAGCTAAAGAGGAGACTACAAACTTGTGCTTGATGGTGGATGATCATCTTGGTCAGCCTGACCAAGAAGAGGTATGTGAACTAACCTATAATTAATTATCTGAAGTTTCTAAATAAATTCATGTATCATGTAGGAAACTTAAGAAATTACATGCTAACCTGAAAATTGAATTTTTAAATTTGAAAAAGGAGCATAAAATTTTGTTTAAAAATCACTCTATAATTGATAGCAATCACATGTTAATACTTTATGAGTTTTATGCATTAAACAAAAAGCATATTGAATTATTTGATGCACATGATTCCTTGAAATCATCTAATGTTGAGTTAGAAAAAGAGTTTAAGAAATTAGAAAAATTCAAAGCATTTGAAAATGATAAACCATCATTGCATGCATCACATAACTTTAAGAAGAAGCATCACCACTCGAGTAGACTAATAAATCCTTTTCATTGTGTTAGATGTTTTTCATGTGACATGTTAGGGCATATTTCACATACTTATACTATTCATTATAGTACACATTAGGTGTGGAGAACCAAATTGCATGATTCATACCATAACACACATGCATTGCATTCTTCTTTCCATAAGAAGGGACCTAAACTTATTTGGGTTCCTAAATCTGACGTTAGATGATTTTGTAGGCTTTCTCTCACAAAAGATCTCATGAGAGCATGTGGTACCTGACAATAGATGCTCACGACACATGACTGGAGATGCAAATAATTTATTTCGCTGGAAGCTGGGGTTGGATGCAAGGTCACTCTTGGAGACAACACCACCAGGAAAGTGGTGGGCGCAAGCATAATTGGAAACTCTAGAACCTTTTTATTGAAAATATTTTGCTTGTAGATGGACTGAAATACAACTTACTATCATCAGTGAGCTGTGCGATAAAGTCTTCATTATAAAATTTTTGGTAAATACATACATTATTAGCTTGAATAACAATACTATTTTGTAGGGAAAGTGGATTTACTACATTTACATGCTTGATTTAAATAACATTGAATGTGCTGCTTCATTTTGCTTAAAAAATATTGTTGATGAGTCGTGGTTGGCACGGGAGGTTATGTCATGCCAATATGAAAATCCTTAGAAGAGTGACCCAAAAAGACATAGTTAGAGGTGTATACAAGCTTAAGTTCACTAAAGATCACCTGTGTGATGCCTGCCAACTAGGGAAGGAAGTCCAATCCTCTTTTCATTCCATTAAGGATATTAGCACCTCTAGACCATTAAAAGTCCTTCATATGGATTTGTTTGGACCCATTAACACTACCAGCTTAGGGGGGAAAGACTATGGATTTGTTATTATGGATGATTACTCAAGGTTCACTTGGATTAAATTTTTATCTCATAAGAGTGAGTCTTTTGATGAGTTTAGATCCTTCTCCACTTGGATTTAGAAAAAACTAGGTTGTGAAATCTTGATTATCCATAGTGACTATGATGGAGAGTTTGAAAATGAGAGATTTGGAGACTTTTGTGAGGATAAATGGATTAGCCATAACTTCTTAGCTTCTAGGACCCCTCAGTAGAATGGAATAGCTGAAAAGAAGATCATGACCTTAGTTGAGGCTGTTAGAGCCATGCTTGCTGAGTATTCACTTTTAAAATACTTTTGGGCTGAAGCGGTAAATACATCTTGTTATGTGTTAAATGGGGTAAATGTTAGAGCCAAATTAAATAAGACATCCTATGAGATCATTAAGGGTAGGACACCCAACCTTTCCCAGTCTTTGGCTGTAAGGTTTTCATTCTTAACAATGTGAAGTCACCCTTAAAAAAATTGTCCTAAAATTTGATGGAGTGTTCTTAGGATATTCAAGTGTGGGGAAATTCTTTAGGGTGTTTAACAAGAGGACATTGGTGGTGGAGGGGACTACTTATTTAGTGTCTGATGAATCTAATCCTAAGAAGTATAGAGTTGAGGATGAAGATGAAATTGGAGAGATTACCTAAGGAGTTGATAATTTGGAGAAGAGGGTAGAGCCCCAAAACACTGAAGGAGTATGTGAGATTACCCAAGGAGTAGAAAATGCAAATCTAGAGAAAAGGGTAGAACCTTCACACACTTTGCCTAGAGATTGGAGATATTCTTCGAGTCATCCTAAAGAACTGATCTTAGGAGATCCTTCATAAGGAGTTAGAATTAGGCGTGGACTTAGAAAGGAAGTAAACCACTTAGCCTTTATCTTAATAACTAAACCCACCAACATCAATCAAGCCCTTTTTATGAGTTTGGATCTTAGCCATGTAAGAGGAATTAAACCAATTTATTAGGAATGATGTTTAGGAGCTTATAGAAAGACCAAATGGATAAAGTGTAGTTGGAACCAAATGGTTCTTTAAGAATAAGATGAATAATTCTAGTATAGTGGTTAGGAAAAAGGCAAGATTGGTGGCTAAAGGGTACAACCAAATAAAAGGGATTGATTTTGAGGAGTCATTTGCCCCTGTAGCTAGATTGGAAGCCATTAGAGTGCTATTAGCCTTTTCTTATTATAAGGGATTTAGGCTTTTCTAAATGGACGCTAAGAGTGTCTTTTTAAATGGGATAATTAAAAAATGATGTGTTTGTAGAGCAACCCCCAGGTTTTGAGAGTTTCCAATTTCCAATCATGTTTATAAATTAAAAAAGGCCTTATATCGATTAAAATATACACCTAGAGCTTGGTATGAGAGACTTAGCACAATCTTACTAGAGAGGGAGTTCGGTAAGGGGAGCATAGACACTACCCTTTTCTGAGGAAAGTAGGAGATGAGTTACTCTTTGGATCTTCTAATAAAAGCTATGTGATGATTTTTCTAAAACAATGAGTAAGGAGTTTGAGATAAGTATGATGGGAGACTTATCCTATTTTTTGGGGTTTAGCATAAGACAATTGGATGATAGAACCTTTCTAAATCAATTAAAGTACATAAAAGATATCTTGAAAAAATATAAAATCGATAAAGCCAAGCCAATAAATACTCCCATGAGCTCTAGTGTTCAGTTGGATAAGGACCCAAAAGGAAAATCTATTGATAAAAAAAAGTACAGAGGAATGATTGAATCTTTACTTTACATGACTACTAGCCGACCTTATATAGTGTTTAGTGTTTGTCTATGTAATAGATTTTAAGTTGATCCTAAAGAATCCCACCTGACTGCAGTTAAGAGAATCCTTAGATATCTCTTAGGGACCTAAAACTTAGGAATATGGCATCCAAGGCATAGCACTTCTTTTGAGATTATTGGATATTCTGATTCTAATTTTGCAGAATGTATGGTGGATAGAAAGAGCACTTATGGGACTTGCCAATTTATAGGATAATCTTTAGTCTCCAGGTCTAGTAGAAAATAAAACTCTATAGTACTTTCCACTGCTGAAGCTGAGCATATTGCCTTAGGGAGTTGTATGACCTAAGTCCTTTGGTTGAAGTAACAAATTCTTGATTTAGGATTACCTGTAGGCACAATTTCAATCATTTGTGCTAATACCATTTACATCTCTAAGAATCATATCAATCATTCAAGGAACAAGCACATTGACATAACTCACCACTTTATTAGAGATCATGTGTCCAAAGGAGATATTAAGTTACACCATGTGGCAACTTAGAATCAACTGGCTGACATCTTTACTAAACCACTGGCCTTCAACACATTCTGCATCTTAAGGACTAGATTAGGTATGATTGACATAAATGCAAGAACTTGATGTTTACTGAATTCTGAATTTTATTTTTCGATATGTTATCTGTTAGTTTCTTTTATTTCTGTTGACTTTAGTTTTTATTTATTTATTTTTATCATTCTTTTCGTTTTTTCATTTTTGTTGTTTTAATTTTTCTTCTTTTCTTCTTTTTTTTTCTTTATTTTCTTTGATCACTGCTTAAATGATATTTTGTGCCTTATTTTTATTTTTGAAAATTTAAAGTCAATGTTTGACATCCCTAAAATCAGTTAAAGGGAGAGACGATGTTGATTATTTTCCTTCCTCTAACTTTTTTTAGTGATGTAATTTTCTTTTCTAAATAAAAGTCTATCTCAAATTAACAGCTGGACTTTGTGATTGAGATCTTTTCTATCTTACTACAGTAATCTATCTTATATAAATAATGTTCAAATTCATTATATCACTTTCAAACTTTCATAATTTTTCATTGCATTTATCATATGAATTTAATTATGTCTTATGGTTTACTCTTCCTTATATTAGAGAATGAGTTTTTCTTCTCTAATATTTGGAAAATATTCTCACAACAGAGAGTATTTAAAAGTTTCAAAAGCGATCGAGCTTGCAAAAATAACAAGGGCATAAAATGAGCCCCAAAAGAAGAAAACTAAAAAGATATGCAATGACCACCAAAAAAATTGAAAGATACATAATGTGTATCAAAAATCAAAAGATGTGTAAAGTGTATCAAAAATTCTTGTGTCACTTGATATTTTTAAGAGCTTGATTTCAAATTTCATGATTGTGACTAATCACTTTGGTATATTTTTTATAAGATATTTTTCTAGAACCAAGGTTTGAATGGATCTCTTTTTCTTTCCGAATTGATTTTTCTGAGTTAGATCTTTTTTTCAAAAGATGGTTTGCCCTATGAGAAGTCCAAGCTAGGGCTAACAGGATCAGTTGTTCTACCATTTTTTGGATTTCGATGATGTTAACTCATTGATTCTTAAAAAAGTTTAATTCAATAACATGGAGAATTTATCATATTTATGTTGTGATAAAAAAAATTGTTTTCATTCTTTTTGTCATTTTTCTCATCTTTTTCATTGTTTTATTTTTATTTTCTACTAGTTTTTCTTATTTTTGGTCCACTCTAATCATCTCTATCCATGCCCAAATCTTTAATTTTTTATTACATCATCCTGAACGATGTCTGCACAGCACCCTTCATCTTCCATCTAACAGCTGATATGACTTTTCTATTTAAGATCATCCTGGACAATCCATTATCGTCCTGGATGATCTGATCGTATTCTACTTCAATTATTTATGATCAACCTAGACGATCCTCTTCATCCTAGATGATCTTCTAAAATTTTGCTCAATTATTAGTGATCGTCCTAGATGATCCACCTATTCGTCCTGGAAGATCCATGTGGCAAAGCTGTTACATGTTTTAAATTCGACCGGTATAATCCATTATTGTTGATTGTCCTGGATGATCCACCTAATTGTCCTAAATGATATACTTTTTCAACGGTCGTCCGTCATGACTTCTAGAGACGATCTCCTATGTCTAATCATCCCAGACGATATTTGATCTTCCTAGATGATATAATCACCTTTTTGACCAATCATCCTGGATGCAATAATTTCACCTGATTGTCCTGGAAGATTGGCTCGTTTCTTTATAAAAAACAACTTTCAATGGTTTTTCTCACCTCTTATCTTCCATTTCTTCATTCCTCTCCCTCAAGCTTTCACAATCTTATTTATGTCAGGTGGCAGGCGATTCTGAATGCTAGCTAGAAGCTCTTCGAGGGCCAATGTTGACCCTTATTTCACTAAGGTGGCTGACCAAGCTGCCTAACTATGCTACAAGACAGTCGAGATCACCTTGTCCCGGACAGTCAATCTACGTATGCTTTCTTGCCCTATGTTTGACCTTTTTGCGCACACCTCACTAACTTTTATCCTTACCCTTGCCATCCCTTTCAATTCTGAATTGCTTTTTGAATTTTTTTCAAGACTTCGAATAAACTCTTCATACACTACACTTCAATTATATGTCAATAAATGCCCAGTTGAAATCACTAATCAGGACTGTCATGAGCTCCTTTAATTTTCTACTATTGGAGATAAGCTTCACGTCTTATCTCAAGATCCTAATTACGAATGGGCCCCGGCCAATCACTTTCTTAAAAATACTCTTGTCTCCTATCATGATGGGGCGTCCAGTACTTTAGTCAATGATGCTAGGAAAATCTAACATGTTTTTCGAACCTCTGTTATTCCCAAAGATGGTGATCATGTCCAAATCACTCCTCTCGTTTCGATCACCACTTTCTACATCATGGCCCATAGAGAATTTAATGCTAATGATCTTATTTTTTGATACATTGAGCACCTCACTAGCATTAGGGGTCAAGGACATATAACGAAA
Organism: Dendrobium catenatum; assembly: GCF_001605985.2. Classification (NCBI taxonomy): domain Eukaryota; kingdom Viridiplantae; phylum Streptophyta; class Magnoliopsida; order Asparagales; family Orchidaceae; genus Dendrobium; species Dendrobium catenatum. The sequence goes on along the minus strand of NW_021319891.1, from coordinate 241,723 downwards.
ACAAACCTTGCCTTAGGACACTATAGCCTATGTCCTGTAATTCAAGTACAACCTTCAATATCCTGCCCTACCTAATTTTCAACCTGCCTTCTACACCAACACATCTTTTCATGTTCTTCACAGTACTCGTCTCCACCCGGAGCACGAGGAAGCTAAGGGAGCTGAGAAGGAAGCGGCACCTGCTCTTGTTCCTGCACCTACTCCGCTCCGCCAGCACTCACAGTTGGATCAGCTGGTGGAGCGATTCGACCAATGGGGGGTTCGGTTTGACTGCTACGTTGCTGCACAGGAGCAGCAACATGAGGAGGATATTGCTCGATTTGATTCATATGTTGCTCACCAGCAGGGCCAGCATGACCAGGACATTGTCTGGTTTGGGGAGAAGTTCTCTACTCTTTCTAGCTTCTTTCAGCCGCCACCACCACCTCCTTCTGATGATCAGGGCCCATCGAACTTGTACTTTATTTTTCTTGTGTTACTTTTTCTATGATGTAGTTTGTTTCTTTTTGGAGATTTTTGTTCTATTTTTTTTTATAATTCCCTCCTCCTTTTTACTATGTCAAAAGGGGGAGTAGTGGTAGTGTTTTATATTATTTTGTTATATTGTTTTCTATTTAGTGTTTGTACCATCGGTTTATTTTTAGTAAAATTTAAATTTATTGATTCACATTATTTTTTTCCTATGATGTTTCAATAATTCAACTGCTTAAATATTTTTTTGTTTTTGCCATCATAAAAAAGGAGGAGATTGTTGCAAATCTAGTTTAGAAATTATAATTTTGATGAGAGAAAATATTTCTAGCACTTTTATTTTTCTATGATTGTCTTGCCTACTAACATTTCAGGTCCACATGGTCAATTGCAAATTAAGCCAGCTCAAGATTATATAGACTAGGAATGAGTTAGTTTGTAAGTGCTCGTCAAGAGTTTTTACAATTTCTAGAGTCAATTATAAAAAAGTGGATCCTAATGCTAAGTAACATTGCACACACACACTCAGAAAAAATTATATCTATTTTTAGAGTTTTCTATGTTGATCATATCGTCTGAGATGATCCCAAATCGTCCTAAACAATCAGTTAAAAAGAGAAACCCTAATTAGAACATCTGGTTGTCCCAACCATTCCTTTCTATTTTTGCCTCTCACCAGTAGAAGAAGAAGGCAGATGGAGACAGTCCATGTCAGGGACCCCCCCCACCTTGAGGCCCCCCCCCCCCCCACACACACACATACACCTTGATGACCATGACCAATTAGGGCGCTAGTCGCAAATTGTCCTGGATGATATCAGCATCCTTTGGGACGATATGATCAAATAAAAAAGAATCAACCACCAAATCTGTTAGGTATGTTTTATTTTTAGACATCGTCTAGGATATCGTCCTGGATGATGCAGTATAATTATGCCTAAATTAGTTTGAAAATTAAGGAAAGCAATTAAGGTTTGATTGCTCGATCATATCGTTCTGGACAATCATAGGATTATCTGAGATGATCAGTTAAACAAACCTTAGTTCCTTCCTGAATAACCAGAATGATGTTCTAGAAGATATGTATTAATTTGTACTAATCATCCGGGATGATCCAAAATCGTCATGGACGATCAATTATTTTTCCATCGTCTAGACATATAATCAGGGCAATGTCCTAGATGATTAGAACAAACAAGTCCTTTAATCTTCTAAAATCTCCTAGGTCATCCTGGCTAATTGAGTTGAATTTACATGGATCGTACATGACGATATGTCAATCATCCTGGACGATCTATGTCAGTTTGTTGCAATTAAGAGCAAATTTGAAGCTCTTCTATATAAGACCCCTTGTTTACCCAAGATTGTATCTTTTTCTATTGTCTTGACCTGAGAGAGCCAAAAGGAGATGGAGATCAAGGGAGAAAGAGAGAGGATTTTGTGAGGGGAGTTTATGAGGGGTTTCATAAAAGTTGCTCCAAGCAAGGATCTGAGTCATCTTCTCTAGTCATCATCCCTGGTTCCTTGGAGGTTCGAGAGATGTCTACTTTAGCAATTGATTGAGGTTCTCTACCTGCTTTAGGAGTAACCGAAAGGAGTTAGGTTAGCTGCTTGCTTCAGGAGAAAGCAAAAGGAGTTGGGTTCTCTGCCTCACTGGAGTCGGTGGAAAGAAGGTTTGTACAGGCTTCTTCTTTTTGCTATAGGAGCAAAAGGAGAGTCACTGAGTTTAGTTCAATACCCGGAGGAGTGGCTCTAGGGAGTGGACGTAGGTCAAGTTGATCGAACCACTATAAAATTATGTGTTCTTTCTTACTGCTTTTCTGCATTTAATTTTCGCACTTTAATTTTCTTTTGGTGATTGTTTGGTTGTGATTATGTTTTTAATTGAGAATTTTTAAAACACCAATTCAACCCCCCCCCCCTCGGGTTCGGGTTGACCAGGAAACCCGGAATTAACCCGGAATCGGCTCTGACCCAGCTGCCTGGCTGGCGGCTTCCCCACTCTGCCCTGCTCCCCGCTGCCTGGCTGCCCCGCTCAGGCCGCTCTCTCTGGCTTCCGCGTACCCGGGCTGCCCGCATCGAGGCTGCATGAGGCATTGAGCCCCATGCGTAGCGTGACCGCATCGAGGCATTGAACCTCACACACCACTGCCTGCTCTGCTTCGTTCGCTAGTGCGGCGTGACCGCATCGAGGCATCGAGCCTCACGCACTGCCTCGCAGCCCTTGCCGGCACTGCCGCTGCTGCACCTTCGTCGCCGCACCGCCACCGCCGCACCGCTGCCGGCCTTCCTCTGCACCGCGCAGGCACTCAAAAAATCAAATTGAAATGGGTCAGGTCGGGTTGACCATAAACCCAAAGCGGGTCGGGTCCGGGTCCGAAAAATCGACCCATTTGTGAAAATGGGTCGGGTTGACCCGAACCCGAATAGTATCGGGTCAATTTCGGGTTCAACCCGAACCCGACCAGAGATCCAAAATTGACAGGTCTATGGTCAGCCTTGGGAAGTTCATATGGGCTTAACATCCCTAACATACTTTCAACCTCCTCCAAGGATCTTCTCCCTCTCAAATCCACCCTTTCCTCTCTCCCTTTCAAGCTCTCTCTTCAAGTTTTCTCCTTAAGAACAAAGACACAATGGCTACCAAAGACACTTAACAAGTGCCTAGACAAAGCTTAAATAGAGGGCTTCAAAAACTCTAAAAATTCAATTTTTTCACAAAGGTCAACCAGCACGATTAAAGGATTGTCCAATATAATGTGCTTGATTAGAGGATTTCAGAAAACCCTATAATTATGGTGCCAAATATCATCATGTACGATCTCATGATCGTCTAATACAATGTGTAGAATTTGACCTAATAGTCCTGGATAATCTCCAAATAATCCAGTATGATCAGTTCAAATTTGTACAGATTATCCAATACGATATTTAGATCATCATGGACGATTATTTCAATCAAAATGTAGTTCATCCAGGACAAAAAATGAGATGACCAAAATTTTTCTTGTTTATTGTACAATACGATCCAAACTGATAATAATATCTAAATTAAGTAGATTTGATTGACTAATCACAAGATTAATTTAGGTATGATTTTTATAGATCGTTCATTATGATGTAGATCATTCTAGATAATTAGGACAAAATATGAAATTTAAAATATTGTCTAAATTATGATTGGTGGCTATTTTCCATGATCATACTCGATTGTCCTAGAGGAATCATATTGCCCAGTACGAATAGTTAGATGAACTGATCGTACAGTATGATTAGTTCAAGAATTAAACTTCTAGTTTTGACTCAATCTCACTATCCTAAGTGTGTGTGTGTGTGTATGGTCACCAAGCAAGCATACAGCATTATAGGATTTGACTCGAGAAATTTAAAATGCATTAATGAATATTACAAAAATTGTTACAATATAACCTATTCTACTCAATCTCGAGCCTTAAATCTTCATTGGATGGTGTATGATATTCTTGGAAATTTAGTACACACATAAACAAAATATATTACAAATACAAGTAGACAACAGGATGTGAGTCACAATGTTTGTTATTATCAAAAATATAAACTCGTGAGCTCGAGTTGCAATAAGATGTTCAGAAATTTGAAAAAAACCCTTCTATAAATTTCTTATAATGATAAGTTATACCTAACAAAAAAGTGTACCTCAAACACGATAGTAGGCCTTAGCCAATTAACAATAGCTTGAACTTTTTTGGATATCTATAAAAGTACTAGCACTACTCACCATGTACTGTAAAAAAGAGATACTCATCAGCTTGAATTCACACTTGAAAAACTTAGTATATAGTTATTTCTTCCACATTATTTAGATGAGTCACATACTCCTCAAAATCTAAGTAAACTAGAATATCATCTATGAAGATAATTATAAACTAATCCAAATGCTCCCTAAATATTTTTTCATCATATCCATAAAAGTTATAGGGATCCCAACAATGAGATACTCATCAGCAAGAATTCACACTTGAAAAACTTATTATATAGTTAATGCTTCCTCATTATCTCCAGAATAATCCTTGGATGAGCCAAATGCTCCTCCTTAGAATTTGAGTAAACTAAAATATCATCTTCGAATATAATCATAAACTCATCCAGATACTCCCTGATTATTCTATTCATCATATTTAAAAAAATTATAAGCATATTATTCTCCTTAAAATGCATAACTAAGAACTCGTAATACCCATATCAAGTACTAAAAGTAGTATTTCCACATCTTCTTCTCTCACCTTCACCTGATAATACCTAGACCTTTGATCATTCTTAAAAAATACATAAGCTCTTATATCCTCATCAAATAGATTGTTGATCCTTGTTAAGGAATACTTATTCTTAATTATGACCTTGTTTAGTTCCCTGTAGTGAATACATATATGCATCATATCATCCTTCTTCATAAATAAAGTAGGTGCGCCCCACAGAGACATATTAGGATGGATAAAACCTCTATCAACTAACTCTTGAAGCTAGACTTTCAATTCATGAAATTTTTTAGATGCCTTCTAGTATGAAGCCTTATATATCAGTGTAGTACCAAAAAAAATATTAATATTAAACTTAATCTCCGTATCAGGTCAAAAAATTCATTAACTCCTTAGGGAACACATCATAAAATTTCTATTCTACTAGGATATCAGACCGAGATAAAGATTTCATGTTCCTATCCTAAACAGATTCTAGAAATGCTATACATCTTTTCCACCATAATCTATCCATTTGAACACCATATATTAAACATAATAAAACTCCTCAAACTTTCTAAAATAATCAGCTCTCATTACCCAGAAATAAAGTAACTCTTTTCATCATACAATCAATCTGAGCTCTATATCGACTCAGCAAATCGATGCCCATAATAATATCAAACTTAGAAATAGGAAATATTATCAAACCAAACCTCCATTTTTTATCAAATATCTCTATGTCATAGAAAAAACCCTATTCACTACCATACCTTCTCAAGTAGGAAAAATAATAGATAGAGAAAAAGGTAATAGTATGGAAGGACGCTAGAGTAAATCAAAATATATCTTAGAATAAGTTAAATGGCTAACTCCTGTATCAAATAAAATATGACAAGGCCGATAAAAAATATAGACCAAACTTATAACCATATATAGAGCATCTTTAACCTTATGTAATATTAGATTATACATATGTGCCTGAATTGAAGCTTGAGCAATAAAACAACTAGACTCTTTCTAATCACTCCCTTAAAGCTTCCCTAACAGAACTAGACTACTGCCTCTGTTAGATGACCCATCAACAAAAACATGAGACAAAATTATCCTAGTTCTCCCGAATGGCCTACTTGAGCTCTCAGGCCTAGGCTTAAAATTTTAGTCAAGCCTTGCTTATAGACACTTAACTACCCTATCTCTAATATAACCATGCCAGAATCACATTCCCATCATCCTATAGCATTAATCAAAATTCCTATTACCATTACTCTAGCATACAGAGGCCCCACTAATAAAACCTCAATAATTAGTAACTCTACCACGACTAGGATTTGAGATAGATAGTCCACCACTCTTAAAATCTCCATGTCCAAACCTGGTACTTTTCTTTAAGAAAAAAAATTGCTACCATAAGTCTCACTTCCAAACCTCTTCCTTCATGTAACTCATTGTTGTTGATTAGATATAAGACCATTCTCTATTAAAAGATCCTCTCCATTAACTTAGAGAAATAGTAATGTGAAATAGAACTTGCAGCTACCTTAGACTATCTTAGAGCCCTCTCAAAAATTTGTAGCACTTCTATTCTAAATTATTAATCAGCAGCAGGGCATACCTGCTAATGCAAGGAACTCTACCTCTTACTACATAACTTTTATGCTTCCCTAAACTAACCTAAAAGAAAGTGCATGTCATGCATCTAATGATGTGTGGATAGAGGATTAAACCATACTCAAAATTCATCTTTAAATTCCTCTTAGCTAATTTGGGAGTTCAGCCTCCCCTAAAACTTTTTTCCTTTGCTGGCCCAACCACTAGTGCTCAGCCTCACCATTAAACAATAATATGTCCAATGGTAGCTTCCTCTCAGGAGGACACTATAGCCCATTAAAAGTCTTCTCTAATCTCATCAACCTATCCTTTGCTACTCTAGGCTAACAATGCCCTTAAATCTTAGATGATTTAATCTAAAAAAATGTCTACATGCGTTTGTTAACCTTATCAAACCTAATAGAAGAAATTTTGCTCTAAGCCTTGCCAATCAGTTAGGCTACCAAACTAGCAAACTCATAAATAGAATTAAAACTAATAGTAAGAGTGCTACTCTGCACTAGTGCTATCCGATTAACACTATGCTCATCTAACATATTAGGGTCATACTGATCCATTAGATAATAACACATAACACATTGTTGAATAGACATACAAATACAAATAAGATGAAATTAATGCCTGGATAATACATAGAACTACTTCACTCAATTCTATATCATTTTTAATAGCTTTGTTTAATAATTAATCCACCAAAACCACTACTCTCATACCAAAAAAAGAGTTATCACAATCCAACTCAATAAGACCCATAAATAGAATAGGTTCTATCACATTGAATTCAGAAATATCAACCTAAGATTTAAGTTTTAGGAACTTTTTACTTTTAATTTTTAAATTTCATAGATCAAATAGCTTCTAATTAATTTCCATTGAGCGAAATATAATAAACTCATTCATAAATTTATTTTCGTTAATTATTAAAATGTATTTTGCAATAAAATCTACTATATACAGTATATGACTATATACGTGAATGAAAAAATAAATAAATAGCCATGATAGAACAAAATTAAAAAAAAAATACCTATATAGAGTACTCAAATAAATCAAAACTTGATATAATTGCTACTCGACCAGCTCCATCCCTTTCCCCTAATCTAAAAATAGAATGCTTTTTAGATGTAAGCCAACACTGTTCAGGTGGTCACACCAATAAATATAAATTCTATATATTTTATTTATCATGTATTTAACCAAATTTAAAGCCAGTTCATCATAAATTTATCATACTAATCATACTATTAATTACAAGAAATTAAAATAAGATAGATTGTGCATTGAAAGTAAACAAATAAGTACTTTATATATCAAAGCAGAAAAGTAATAAAAATTTTTCAAGCTCTTATCCTCCCAATAGAAATAGGCCCTTATAACTCTATATACAAGCATATCATAAAACAACCCCTTATGACTCCCAATGCTTAGCACATACCAAATATTCAAAAATTCAGACCCCTATAACTCCTTGTGCATTGAGCACAAGAACTTCCAACACACGTTAGATCTTCTAAACATCACATATTTTACGTAAATAAGCATTTATTTCATTGCATTATAATAAAAGAAATATAAATAAACCAATTTCAAAATTTTACATAGCGTTTTATTACTAGGCAAAGAAATTAACTAATGAGTGGAATTTCATAATTCAAAATGTCAACAAATTAATAGGGATTGTTCAAAATATTATTTTGAATATTTAATTATACTTCATCATTATGTTTTAGGGTAATAATTTTTTTTCCAAATAATATAACTTACTTTTCAAGCCACCCTATGTAAATTTCTAAGAAAAATACTTAAATATCCAGAATAATTAGCTCTACAATATTCAATGAAATTTTAGTAGCAATACAGTTATCCTTATTTTTACAATACAAAGTAATAAATCTAAACTGTAACATAAAAACAATATAGGCATAATATAGCCTACCTCAACTTGGATAAATTTTAGAGCTGGTCTGACAGGAGAAAATAAATCGTTGGCCCAAAACCTAGCTTTATCTCCTTAGAATTCTCTCTCTCTCTAGCTCTCTCTCTCTCTCTAGCTTCCTAAGGGAGGAAAATGGATTTGAGTTTAAAAATTTAGTGGAAAAGGATATTTTTATGAAATTTGAATCGAACACGACTCCATATCCTCCCACACTAAAGCTCTCTCCACTAAAGAGCATAAAGCTGTAGCACCACCTTACTACCAAAGCTTATAACTATTTTGGCCAAAAGATAGAGAGTTCAAAGCATTGATGCCGCCAACCCGGCATCGTGATGGCCTAAGGAAAAAAATTTAGATTTCTAAATTATCCACACATACCCCTAGGACTTGCTTCATAATAGATTTAGACATTATTCACATGAATATAAAACACTCTTAGACGCATGCAAGGGGTGTTAAATACAAAAAAAAATTATAATTTATGATTAACAAACTGTGTCATAATAAGTGAAAGATTTTAAGCATATCTTGAAGATGTATAAAGAGCTTAGTCTCTTATAAGGGCCAATCTTAAAAAAAAAATTGATATGATCACTTTTACAAGAAATTTGAGAATTGACTAATTATTAATATTTCTTTCAACAACTTAATTGCAAATATCAGTTAAGCTTATATATTATATAAATAAAGAAATAGATATATCTAAACTCTAGATAAATAAGAAGTCCTACTTTATAGTCTCACACAAAACTACTAGATCTACATGGCATCAACACACTATTCATCATCATCATAAGAGATTTTTTTTTTTTTAAGTCTTTTACAATCTTCAAATTTTAAACTATTGCCTCAGCTTCTTAAAGATGGCTCTAAATTGTCTCGTGCTAAAATATTCAAGATATTAAAGAAAAAGAGTTAAAAATATTATCTTTATGTGAAGTCTAGCAAACACACATTAAAAAAAAAAAGTTGAAATCGACATAAGAACTTGTGAAAATTTTCAAAAAGAAAAAAAAAATCATATAATCTAGCCCAGTTGAAATGATTCCATAAGTATATATTATAGATTACTAAAGATAACACTCCTCAGAATTGGAGAAAGCGTTAATAAAATATAGTAATTATGAACTATAGATGATGGATTCCACGACAAATACTACAAAAGCCTAATAACATTGAACTTATCTTCGAGAGATCATTTATGATCTATTTGATCGTTCTTTTTCTCAGGAGAGGAAACTGGAGATAAAAAAAGTCAAGTGTAAACTAGCTGTTAATATTGAGAATTAGAGTTGGTGTTAACATTGTGTATCACTCTTATTAGAGATATCAAGAATTGATGTCATGAATAATGGCAGGTGATAAAATCGACAAGCATCAATGTTTGTAGTGATAGCATGATGACATGCTTTAATGGTGTGCATCGATGTCTTGCGTCGACATTATCAGTGATGATGGATGAGGTAGTTGGTCGGCATCAGCATTAATTAGGATTAACTATTCATGTGCATTGAATTTATAAGCAATGTTGTGTGTTGATGTTGTTAGTGATAAAGTTGGAGTGGATTGTCGTCGGATGACAATTATCAAGAGACAGTTATCAAGTGACGGTAATCATGAGATATAATTTAGTAAGAGTGATTAGAAGATCTTAGTCAGCTGGCGATTATGATTAAATGGAAATTAGGAGATAGTGGTCAAGTGAAGATAATTAGGTGACAATGGTCACCGACAATAATAGTTAGTGTCAAATGTTAGGTGAAGCTTTAAAATTTTTTAGATCTCAAAGCTCTTTTCAACTTCAAGCCATGAGTAAATTACACATAGTTTGCTTTCGTCACATCCTAGAGTTCAACCGTATGATATTTTATATTTTGAACATAAAATTATTTTTTCTATAAAAATAATGAAAATTTCCTATATATTTACATATAAAACCACAAATCAACTCACTTGAAAATGATGATAAATTCAAATAGCTTCTAGAAAAAATATTATTTAAATTAAAATAATTGAACTAAAATGTCTCATTTATCAAAATCAGTTCAACGATTATTCATTGAACGAAATGTCTCATTTATTTGCACTTATCGTGATAAAAAATTCATGAAAAAAAATTTAATTTTAATAATTAAGAGAGATTTTATCATATGGAAATCGACAATATTAATCTTTATAAACATTAAAAAATTAAGATATTAAGATGCATGCATATGAGAAATGACACACATTAATTTTTTTGTAAATTTATACATCTTATATTTAAATATTTATTTATATAATATTTAAAATAATAAGTTATAGGAAAAATTATCATTAATTTATTTTATTCAAAATAAAATATACCTTTTATAAATTTAACTTAAAATTAAAATGATATATTAATTAATTATTAAATAGTGCAGAAAAAATTTATTGTAGATATGTAAAAACTTTTATTTTTTCATATTACATAATGGAAAAATAGTGCAGAAAAATTCCCCATGATGAAAGTAAACTGGTAAAAAAAATCAAATGTGCGCGCGTGTGAGTGAAGGAGAAGAGAGAGAGAGAGAGAGAGAGGTTGCAGAGCTTCTCCTAAAGCTTATTTAAACAGGCAAAGAGGAAAAGGAAATGAGCTTTTCTCTCTCATCTTGAATCCATGCACGAGAGTAGAGCCATGGGTCACCGCAGAAGCAGCGGAGAAGTGCGGCCATACGTGCGTTCAAGCAAGCCGCGTTTCAACTGGACGAGCGAGCTCAAGCTGCTCTTCGAAGAAGCCATGATAGTTCTAGGAGGCACAAGAAGTAATTTTTTTTTTTTGGGAAATAAAGTTCTTCTCCTTCAACTTTCCTGTAGCTTCTTAATCAATTCTCCCTTTCATCTCTAATGTCAATGTTCTAATTCCAAGTTTGACCTTTTATTCATGCAGAAGCTACTCCTAAACAAATCAGAGAGCTAATGAAATGCCCAGATATCCAGCTCTCTCATATAAAGAGTCGTCTCCAGGTTTTATTTCTTAATTTAAAACTTTTTTTTTTTTCAATTTTATTCTCTTTTGAATCATTAATAAAGCAATAATATGGTTACTGTAGATGTGTAGAATCCGCATGGAAGAGAAGGAGAGGAAATCAGGTAATAATCTCTAACTTCTTCAGAAGTTTATAGGATGCTTACAGTATCATTTTTTTATTATTTTTGCAACTTATGGAAATAAACAATATCTTCTGGCCCCTCCACTCTGAAGTAAAAAACATAGAGCCAGAAACTACTGATGCAAAAAAAAAAACTCAAAATAATAGAATATTTTATTAAAACTATAAGAAAAATAAATTTGGTCTTCAGATAAAATAATTTTGATAAAATTTCCTATTATTTTGAATATGCTTATGACAATCTTAATGAGCACTCAGCTCGTCTTGATTTGTTGATTGATAGTTGTATAACAATCAAAGAACATTCCTAATGAATTTTTATATCAGAAGAAGCTCTTTGTATTATCGCTCGCCATGTTGTTTAGTGTCAGATATACCCTTCTGAAGTTTAGTATTTGCACTTTATATCCCTCAAAATAAATTTGAAAATCGTTCATCTCCTTGAAGGAAATTTAATTCAACAACACCTAACATTTGCAATATTTACACCAAAACATCAATTTCAACAATGTAATTTATAAAATGTTTAAGCTTAACCCTAAAAAAATAAAAATTTGAACTTCTACAGGTCGTTTGATCCTCCTCATCATTAATTATAATATAATGGCCAGCAAATCATTATAAAATCTCAAAATTTGTGCTAATGATATGATTAATATTCTCCAATCAAACTTTGACAGGTTCAAATTCATCAGAAGAGATGCTCGTAAGCAAAAGAAGAGAGAGAACATTAGATAATATTGATGCTAATGGAGATGAGCATAGTGATGTTGTTGATGAGAATGAGCCTACTGAATCTGCTCCTCCTCTGTCAAGGTCCTGCTCCAGCTTAGAGTACCAGTCACAACGTTACTCTTTGCAACCCTCTCCTCAATCTGATCAACGCCCATTCAAAAGGTATCCATCCACCTCTTCAATATTTATTTTTATATGTACACAAGTTATTGCTTATTTCTCATCATTATTAATAATATTCACGTCATCACATAGTTGGATTCAAGTTAAATGTTTAAAATTTGAACATTTTTCTTAAAGCCTTAGGCTACCTACCAATGCTTAACTTGGTTGGTGCACAAACCCCAATGGCAGTGTCACTTAAGTGGGGCTCGATCAAGTGCGGGCCAAGAGGTTTCTGGGGTGGGTGCCTCTTCTAGGTCAGCCGAGAATTAGTCACACCACTAAGCGCTCTTTTGAGGGTGGCAGCGGGTGGATACCCCGTTCAAAAAAAAAAAAACACAGGCTACAGCACTTATAGATCACAATAAAGATAAATAAATCATTATTTCAAAACCCCATTGCATTTGAGGCACTCAGTACTTATTCTTAGATCACCTAAATAATATAACATACTCTATGTGGAAAAACAAACTTACATTTTTCTCTTTGAGATTTCTTTAACAGGTTTCGAGTGGAGGTACAACCGACTGCTTCCAGTTTTCAGTCCAATCAATACTATTTTGGTTACTTTGGGCCAAGACAAGAGTATAGTGCAGTAGCGCCAGAGTTCTCAGCTGCTTGTATCTTCAGGAAAGAACAATCAGATGAACCCAAGGTAAGTATCCAGCTTAATTTAGGTGCAATTATAGCTATTAGCAGACTATTCTAATTACTTATTTCTTGATTTTTCTTAAGAAAAACATTAATCTAGTTATGGTCCTAAGTCTTCATACTTCATAGAACTTAATCATACAACTAGCATTAGCAGAAACTGCATTTTAAACTAATTTAGCTTCCAAACATAATAATGGCAGGAGCAAGAGAACAATATCAAAGAATGCCTGGAAGAGGAAGATGACTTGCAGCTGTCCTTGTCTTTATCCACGCCAACCAGTGCCAATAGAATTAATCTAGAGCTCACCTTGTAATTTCCTGAGGGTTAGTTATCTTCTTCAAGATTTTGTTTTTCTTTTTTTTTAAATTAGCACTTAAGGATATGTACAAATGCAACTTATGAGAGGAAATGACCTTAAATCTTTTCAATGCTGATGTCTATTCATTTTTCACAAAACAGGTTCAGAACCTGTCATTCTTTGCAGCACAGCTCTTCTTAAGTTTAAATTTTATAGTATCATGGAGATTATCTATGCTTCACTAAAATTGTTTTTATTTGAAAAAACATCACTCAAAATTTTGTATTTATAAAATATATACCAAAATTTTGAAATATTCAACAAAAAGTAACACAACTTCGGTGATTGTTTTGCTGAAGTTCTGAATGTTTACAGATAAATTATTGCTCATGTATCATTGCATAATAAAAGTTCAAAATCAGTAAGATTTGACTTTTATCATAATCTTCTATTTTAATATTTGTTATCTTGAAAAGTAGGATGAGAAAGTCTATATATAATATGATATAGCACCATGCATCAAACTTGCAAAAAGAATGATCAAATAATATAAAAAAAACCCAAATATTTTAACTTTGTTAGTATACTTCACCAAATAAAATTAATTTATTTACTTTTAAAGTTTTATATTATACAATTAAAATCATTCATTACAAAAATGTTGGTGGAATTTTTAATTTAATATCTAAAGAATATAACATAAAAAAATATATAAAAAATGGTCTTCATTAATCTCAATGGTTCCCTTCTCATTGACTATGTATCTATCTCATCAGGTTGGACATAAAGGGAATCTGTTTTTTTATTTTATTTTAATTCAGATATTCCTATGACAAGACCTTAAGCGTCACATCAAACGATCCCCATCCAATACTTTGTTGGATACTACGTACCTTGTACTTAAAAGTATCAATGATCTAAATTAGGCATACAACACAGCAAGACTAAGGGACAAATTAATAAAAATAAAGTTATGATTATAAATCATGAATCAAGTTATAAAAACTGTTTCCATTGCCTATGCTCTAAAACTATAGTGGTCAACAATGCCTATAAACAATCAATCAATAAAAATTTTTGAAATCATGCAAATTTCAGTAGATTTGAAATTTTGAAACGATTGACATAACGTTGAGAATGTTAAAGGTTACTTTGTTTATTTATTTTTTAAACAAAAGAAAGGGAAAAAGAATAGAATTTCCATCAATTGGGGTGTTCAAATCTTCAAATCAAACTTTTCCTGAATGAAGGTACGGGACTCTTATGACAATTTTCTCATTGTGAGAAAGCAGAAGATTCCCACAAATGTGGTCAAATATAAACAAGAAGATGATCAAATAAATAAAATTCTTACAAGCTATTAAACATTCAAAACAAATAATCAGCATTACTTTTTTTTTTAAATGAAGCTTCTCATTAAAATAGACAAAACCTAATGTGCAGCGATTGGTCTATTTCAGGAACTGTTCCTATAAAAAGAGGTGCACTGTAAAGAACTGAAAAAGTACCTGGCTTTCCTTTGAAGTATTTAAACCTTTCACCTCAGCTCAACAAAGATAAAAAAACTGGAGATCATCATTGCTTTCAAAATGTCGAGACAAAATTTTACAATGACCTGAAACTGAATCAAGAATGAGACTTAACATATAGGAACATTGCCATTGAATAACGTACAGAATTTAAAACAAACTTTTTAGTTTGCACAGGAAAGACTTTGAGACTACTTGTCTGCTTTGTTTATGCAGCTTTATATGCTAAACAGTGTTTCTCTGAAGATGATAACTCATATAGAAAATGCAGAGAACCAATGATGAATAAAATGAACCGAATCCTGTGCTGTAATAAATACTAGCACCAAATTTTATCAGCACGGTATCCGGTGAGACAAACAAGCTTTTGCATAGAACTACAAAGGGTAGGTGATATGATGTTGATATAACCCTTTCTATTTGTTCCTTTCTGTATTAATGAGCAGGGGTTTAACGCAGAGTCGCGGCTTTGTGATGACAAATTTACTTGGAAGAACTGACACACCAACCATTAAAGACTCGGGAGGTAAACCAGAAAGAGGCAACAATTCCACAAGTATCACCACCTGTAGATTATACATTGAATTAGATCCATAAGCGTTATCTTCAGGAGATTTTTTTTTTCTTGAAAGATTTAAGAAATAAATATTAAAATAGATAGTACGATAAACTTCCACAAATAAAATCATGTAGAATTTAGACGAGAGGATTAAAAGCAGGCATAAAACTGTATAGCTTCTATCGATCAACCTGCCATGCAAAAGATAAAAAAGCAAAAATTTATTCACATTATTTTATTTTATTTTGTTTTATTTTTGTTATATATTCTCTTTTACATGTGCCTTTCCCTCAAATTTTCATAGTGCAACACTCGTCCAATTTGATTCTTGAAATTTCATTTTTTGTATTTCTGCTACTAGAATTATGTCATTAGTCGTTTTTCACAATTAAATCTAAAGTAAAAAATTTTTGAGAATATTTTGTTGTTGCTAGGGACGACATCTTGATCTCCCTTCAAAACTTTTCACATCAAAACTCCTAGTTCGTTGGGGAAAAAAAATCTCAAATCCGGACTTAAAAATTTCATTATGGCTTGTAGACACATCAGAATTTGCATATATTTTTTAGACGATTGTGTGAAGATGCTAAAAAATGATCATTTGCCAAGTTTTTTTTTAGGGAGAAAAATCCCAAAAGTAATTGTTGGTTAAAAATTCCTGTACTCAAGATTGTGAAAATTGAACTGAACAATAAACTGGAAGAAGGAAAGATTCACGGTTTAATGGTTCAACCGGATCGAACCGGATTTGAACCAGATGACATAATAAATGCTAAAAATTTTCAAATATAATAGAAATTACTTCATAATTAAAATTTTAACAAAGAATACATAACTACTTTGATTAAAGCTCATGAACAAGCTCATCTAAAGCTCAACATAAAGCTTATTTAAAAACTCAATTAATCATTAAATATTATATATATTAATAAGAATAATGGTAAAATATTTAATATAATATATAAAGTTTATAATATAAAAAATTCATGTTCCTAACTTTTATAAAGTATCTGTATTCCTAGCTTAAATTTACAACTCAAGCAATTTCATAGTTTGACACTTTAACTCTCGTGCAAAATTCTCACATGTTTTGTCTCCAATCAAAGGAGAATTTAAAGTGGTTCTTTTTATATAGTATAAAGTACAAACCATAAGTAACAATAAAGCTACATGATGTCGCAAGCTAGCAACTACTCAAATTTATTTACATATATGCCTTTAAATATATATTTAAAATTTAAAATATTTAATTAAATAAAATTTAATATTAAAAATTTTATTTAAATAAAAAATATTTGATATTAAATTGGCCAGTTCAACCGAACTGGAACCGGTTCAAACTGGTTCTCACCATTTCAATGAGAATCTGGTTTTCTAGCTAGGACGGCTTTCTTACTGCTTCTTAAAGCAGTTTTCTAGTACAAAATTTTTTAAAATAAAATTTTTATACAATAAAGATGTTTTAGAAAGCAATAAAAAAGCTGTCTCAAACGAAGCCTAAGCCATTTAAATATATTTGAGAGCAATTTGAGTCCTCCAAGTTTCATTCAAGTGGCAAAATTTTAGATTGTAGTTGGAAACCCAAGTGGTTGAGAGAGGATATTGCCCAAAGATATAATAAAGTGAAACTAATCCCTCAGTTGATGGAGTCAGAGATTCTTTGCTTCCCTTTGTTGTTTTGAGCTTTCTTAGAGCTCTTTTGATGATAAGCCCGCCTATGGACTTTTATGGTATGGACAATGTCCAACACTAAGTGCCCTTTAGGGCTTCCAAATTAGCATGCTCTCATGGGACTTTTGAATGAATTTTGGTTGTGACAACTTAGCTCTCAGACTACCATCCAAAATCTTACTTGGGGGCTCTACTGTCATCGTCGACTCCTCCGTGGCTCAAGACCCTTGGCATCGCAACCTTCCTCGTGGCATCGTTTGGTGTGCTGAAATTCTTCTCCCGCAAAGCCTAGTCTAGTTGAGTGAGTATTTCCCCAAGGTGAACTTCTCGTTATTAAATGACGGATTGTTGTAATAGCTTTTAGTGTTGCTACTATTGTTGGTTGTCTGAAGGTTTTGGCTAATCTACATACTTCTTCGCCTAAGCTAGTTGATAACACGATTTCTTTAATGATTTTCTTGCTATCTCAATAAGATATTAATTGAAATTACGTTGTCGTTCACTTTTAATTTTCTTGAGAAGCTCGTTGCATTTGGTTCCACATCAGAAACTCACCAAAGATTCTTAACCCAACCTACATTGTTGGTCAAAGGATAATCCAATACCTTTAATCGATGATAAAAGAGTTTGAGAAAAATCCATACAAAAATTCTTACCTATACTGACTATAACATTACTTGATAACCTAACATTTGATAATCATGCAACCTATTTAAGGTTTTTCATGGGTCATCTAAGCATAACTTAAAAACTTTCACTAGTGATGAAAGAAATCAAATCAAGCCAACCTAAGGCTAATTGAATATTGATTAAGAGAAGGCGTCATTGCATGGTTCTAAAAGGGTAGAAGTTGGTTTATTTAATAACATTACTATTTTTTTCAAGATCATGGTTGTGAATCTACATTGGAAAGAGTCCAACTAGGGCTTTTGTATGTAGAGATGAGATTCTCTTGGTGTAATTTCTTCAACATGCAAGAAGCTTAAGAAATAGTAGTTTGGTGAATATGCCCTTTCACTATTATTAGTCGTCCAATCCATGAACATCATTATAGACATCAACTCAGGACCATAGTCTAAATAGGATATCAAATCAACCTTATTGTGTACAGCTGCTAGCATTTGTGTCAGTATTTATGACATTACTTCGGTTGAATTGAAGTTCGTTCCCTTGATATACATGTAAATGGTAAAGGATGAGTTTCCCAACTACCACAATGCCGAGGATGTTAACGAAGTTAAAATCCTTTCAAGGTTGTAATCAGGAATGTCTCCCAATCTTAACTTCTTGTAAAAGCATCATTTCTTATTTTTAAGATGTTATGTAGTTGTGTCATCCTTACTTAGAAGAAGTGGAAAATTAATTGGTTATAAATGTTTAAAAAAATTGTGTTGAGGTCCCTAAATCCAAGGGAAGACACAAACTTTCGGAGATACTGTCTGAACACCCTTTTCATTAGTGACTGGAAAGTGGCAGGGGCATTGGTAAGCCCAAATGGCATAACCAGAAACTCATAATGCCCCTCGTGTGTCTGGAATGCTGTCTTTGAGATGTCTTCCTCCCTCATCCAGATCTGATGGTATCTCGACTTCAAATCCAGTTTGGAGAATATCACTGCTCCATACAATTCATTCAAAAGCTCGTCAATCACCGGAATGGGAAATTATCTAGTGCAGTTTTCTTATTCAATGCCCTGTAATCCACACAAAACCTCAAGCTCTCATCCTTCTTTTTGACCAGTAATATTGGGCTAGAGAAGGGACTTACATTTGGTCTAATGATTCCAGCCTCTAACATCTCCCTAATCAGCTTCTCAATCTCATCATTCTGAATCTGAGGGTAGTAGTATGGTCATACACTAATCGATGACCCCCCTCCTTTAGAAGAATTGCATGCTCCTGTTCTCTAAGTGGTGGTAACCCTTGAGGTGGCTGGAACACCTTACTGAACTGCTGTATGACTGGTTGCACTACAAGAGGAATGTCTCCCTCTTCCCCCACACTGACCCTCTCCAATCGTTACAGTTCTACCAAATATCCGCCTCCAACCTCCTGTATGGTTCTGATCATGGACTTGAGAGATACTCCCGCTCTAGAAAGCTCGGCATCTCCAAGTATCACCATTCTCTTTCCCCCCACTAGTTCCTCCTCAGTACTCTCCAACTTACCTTGGTCTCCCCCAAGATTTGCAGCCATTTCATCCCCAAGATGACATTCATACTCCCCAATTCCAAGGGAAGAAAATTCTCCCTCACATATACCCCCTAAATGGTCGACACCACTTCTTACAAACTCCTCTACACATTTCTATCTTTCCGGTGCTCATTATCACCCCGTACCTCCTGTATCCACTAGTTTCACCCCTAATAGATCAACAATATGGATGGAGATGAAATTGTGGGTTGCCCCACTATCTATTGACACTACTACATCCCTATCAACTATCTCTCCCTTCACCTTCATAGTGTGATTCGGAGTGAATCCCACTACTGAATTTAGAGAAACTTCTGCCACATCCAAATGCAACTTCTCC